>NC_137788.1:117901404-118036404 GCF_963383645.1 Muscardinus avellanarius
ATCAAGTTTCAGATCCTCCCACAGTGAGAAAATGATCTGACTAGATTAAATTGGAGCCTAGACAAGGGGAGGAAGGTTTCAACAACTCTGCTTGGGCTGGGGCTGCCAAGGTTATACTTTCTAAGTAAGATCTCATCGCGGTAGAGTGGCCAGCCTTTGGCCTATGTCCTGGGTCTCTATTTCTGTAGCCTCACCTTTGAATTTACTACAAACGCAAATTCTTAGACTCTGATCCCAACCTTAAGGAATAAGAGATCTTGGGGATGTTGGCATCTGGGTTTTAACCAGCTCCTCTAGGTGACTGTATGTATACTTAAATTTGAGGACTACTGCCTGGTATGGTGGCACACACTTGTAATCCCAGTACTTGGGAGGCTGAGACAGGAGGATGACAGATTAGGGAACAGCCTCAGCTACTTAGTGAGGCCCTCCGCAACTTAGTGAGACACTGTCTCAAAATAAAGAATAAAAAATAGTGCTGTGGTATAGCTCAGAGGTAGAAGACCTCTGAGTTTAATCCCCAGTACAAGAAATAAAATAAAATAAAATAAAATGATATATCAATTTTAAGACCCATCACTAAAGCTGGACATGATGGTACATGCCTGTAATCCCTGCACTTAGAAGGCTGAGACAGGAAAATCGCAAGTTCAAGGACAGCCTGAGCAAGCAGTGAGACCCATCAACCAAGGAGACTCTTTTTCCAAATAAGAAATAAAAGCAAGTTGGTGGTAGAGTTCAAAAATAGAATGTCTCTATGGTCAACTACCCAATACCACACAAAATAATCCATCACTAAATAAATATTAGGTATTATAATGACTCACAAAGCCTGATTTGCTTTCAGTTTGTAAGTTTTCCCTACCCTGGAAAAAAATCAATCACCTAGCAACATATACTGGACATCTTTCCATTTTCATACTTAAAAGTATGTATTATTCTTTGTAACAACTGCTGAACACTCAGACACTCCATTTTCTGTATGAGTGGACATTTGAGTTGATTTAAATTTTGTGTTACTAAGCCAGGTGTGGTGGTGCATGCTTATAATCCCCACTTCAGCTACTTAGTGAAGCCCGCTGTAATTCAGTTTGACCCTGTTTCAAAATAAAGAATAATATTTAGGGCCAGGGGTATAGCTCGGAGGTAGAATGCCCCTGGGTTCCACCCCCAGTACCGCAAAAAAAAGAAAAATTATATTATTATTATTATTATTAGTTTTTATTTATTTATTTTTTTTTTTGCGGTACTGGGGTTCCTGGGAGCCCTTCTACCTCCGGGCTACACTCCCAGATCTATTTTATACTTTTTTATTTGGAAACAGGGTCTCTTAAGCCAGCGCGGCTGGCTTCGAACCTGTGCGATCCTCCGGTCTCCGCCTCCCAAGTGTGGGGATTACAAGCGTGTGCCACCACGCCTGGCAAAAAATTATATTATTAAACCAACATTGCAGCTGAGCATGGTGCCACATGCCTGTAATCCCAGTATTTGGGAGATTAAGACAGGAAGATCGCAGGATCTGAGCAGCTTGTGAGGCTCAGGGTGTAGCTTGGAGGTAGAATGCCCCTGAGTTCAATACTCAGTACCATACGTACACAACACAAAGAAAAAGAAAAAAAGAAAGAAAGAAAAAAAAAAGAAAAAGAAAAGAAACAGGGTCTTGCTAAGTTGTGAGGTTTATCTCTGACTTGGCGTCCTTCTGTTTCAGCATCACAGGAATTTGTCACCATCCTAGGAAAAAAAAATTGTAATTTAGTTTAAATATTTTTGGTAGCTGGACGTGGTGGTGCACGCTTGTAATCCCAGCATTTGGAAGGCTGAGACAGGAGGATCACGATTTGAGGATAGCCTCAGCTACTTAGTGAGTGAGCCCCTTCGTAACTCAGTGAAACCCTGTTAAAAAATAAGAAATAAAAAATCAGGTTGGGTACTCAGAGGTAGAATGCCCCTGGGGTCAGTCCCCAGTACTGCAAAAAAAAAAAAAAGTTTTTTGGTACTTGAGTTGAGCTTAGGGGTATTCTACCTTTTAGCTATACCCCCAAGCCCCTATAAGTTTTTAATTATTTTTATTTCATTAGTACTATTATTATTGTGTGATACTTGGAATGGAACCCAGGGACATTCTTCCTCTGAGCTGTACCCCCAACCCTATTTTATTTATTTATTTATTTTTATTTTTTTAGGAAGTTTATTTATTTTATTTATTTTTAATTTTTTTATTGGTGCACTGTATTCATACATCATCATGGGATAAAAAAAACTTGTGTAGACATACATGCATATATCGCCCAGTTAGCCCCTACCCGATCCCCACCCCATACCCTCCCCATCCCTCCTTCCCATGCTTGGCTTAGTGGTTGACATCTAGTATTATAGCAATTTATCCAAAATTAACAATGATAATCTCACATATCAGTTTCATTTGTCTGATACCAAGCTTTTGATGACTTAAAGATAACATTTCAATATTTCTTTTTTTTTAGGTAAAACTATCATACATTTATTTATTTATTTTTCAGAAAAAATCTATCCTAATATGGAATATGGACTCTAGATACACAAAACGATCTCAAAAAAGAACAAAGCTAGAAGATGTATATTTTCTGATTTCAAACCTTATAAAGCTACAATAATTGAAACAGTGTAGTACTGTTATAAAGGCACACAAATAAACCATTGGAGTTAAATAAAAGCCTAGAGATATTCCATATATTGTCAAGTTATTTTTGACAAGGTTTCCACGAACATTTGGTGGAGGAAATAATAATCTTTTAACTAAATATTGTTGAAAAATAATAATTACATGAAAAAGAATAAAATTGGACCCTTACCTAACACCATATACAAATATTAACTCAAAATAGATAGAAGACCTAAATATAAATCTTAAGACTAAATATAAATCTTAAGACTTAAGAAGAAAATCTGGGTCATAAAACCTCACAACATTGAAATTGGCAGTGATTTCTTGGATATGATTTCAATGGCACACACAACAGAAGGGTAAACAAACTCCCTAAAAAATAAAAAAAAAATATTGTATATCCAAAGACAATGTAAACAGAGTTAAAAGTTACTGATAGAATGGGATAAAATATTTCCAAATGCTCTATCTGAAGGTATGTTAATATTCCAAATAGAAATCCTAAAAATTAGCAACAATAAAAGCAAACAATACAATTTAGAGATAGGTAAAAGACTAACATAAATAATGAATCTCCACAGATAACCAATCTTAGTTGTCTGTTGGATGGAGAATCTTGTTTCTCTGGTTCTGGTGTGTGTTACCTATTTCTTTGTAGTTAATCTCTTTGAGTATTTTCTCTAGTGCTGGTTTTGAAGACATATAGTCCTTCAGTTTCTGTTTGTCATGGAAGCTTCTTATTTCTCCATCTAATTTGATAGAAAGTTTTGCTGGGGAGGAAATTTTTTGCTGGAAGTTGTTTTCTTTCAGAGTTTGGAATATGTTACTCCAAGCCCTTCTGGCTCTCATGACTTAGTTTGGGAAGTCTGGAGTGATTCTAATTGGTTTGCCTCTGAATGTCACTTGGCCCTTTGTTTTTGTTGTCTTTAAGGTCCCTGCTTGGCTTCCACATTGGTCATTTTGACAATTATGTGGCATGGGGATCCTCTTCTCTGATCCTGTCTAAAGGGAGTTCTATAAGTTTCCTGGACCTGTGTATCGACCTCTTGCTCTATGTTTGGAAAATTTTCTGCTATTACTTCCTTGAAGAGATTGTTGATCCCTTTGGTTTCACCTTCTTTTCCCTCCTCTATTCCAATTATTCTTAGGTTAGCTCTCTTAAAATGGGCCCATATTTCTTCAATGTCAGATTCCTGCTGTCAGATTTATTTTTCTAGATTAGAAACTATGCGTTAATTTTTGTAGTGATCATCTTCTAGGAGTGAGATTCTATTCTCCATGTGGTCTAATTGGTTGTTTATACTTTGAATTGAGGCCTTTACTTCATTGATTGCATCCTTATCTCTTTTTGACTCTCTCTGAATTCTTTTTGAAATACCTCTATTATTTTTACAATTATTTTCTTGATTTGATCTTCTAGAAATCTTTGATTTTCTGTTTTATCAGGTTCTGATGTTGTGGAGTTGTGGGCATTCATTGCTCCATTGTTATTCCTCTTTCCCATGATTTTGGAAGTTTGTGCTTCTTCTGGGTTCTTCCCTGGGTGACTACGACTTCAATTAAGGTGCTCTGGATCTCGAGTCTGTGGTATCTCAGTCCCCACTACTCCTTTACTGGGTTGTATCACAGAGTCTCAGACCCAGGGAGTCAATTGAGGCTGCTTTAGATCATGGGGGGTGCCAGGTTGGTGTTCTCCTGCTGGGAGTTGTGACTATGGTGTGATATCTCTGCCACCGCCACTCCCCCACTAGGTCAAGTCCCTGGGAGTCAGTACTGGGATTTCTCCTCTAGGGGCTGTAATTTGACTCACTGTTATTGAGTGCGCTGATGGAGCTGTAGTGGACTCCGTGAATTCGCTGCCGCCGGTGGCAATATGGCACTGCTGCTATGCCCTCGGCCATGAGGCTGGCGTATTTCTTCTCTGGTTTTCGAGCTCTGCTTTGAGTCCCTGCAGGGTGTGCTGAGCTCAGCCTCTGGAAGCTTTAGATGCTCCCTGCACCGAAAAATCTGCCGAATTCTGCCCGGCTGATCCGCGGCCGCTCACCTCAGCTCGCTGTCTGCCACTCCTCTCTGGAGCCTGGTGGGCTGTTGAGTGCTTTGGTCTGGTGCCGTCCAGTGAGCTCGCTGCTGCCATCGGCAGTAAGGCTCTGCTTCTGCATCCTCAGCCGTGAGGCCGGTGTATCTCCTCTGTGGCTCTGAGCTCTGTTCTGGGTCCCCCTCCTCTCTGGGGCCTGGTGCTGCAAGGGAAGATGGCGCCCACCGCTCCGCGCCGCGGCTCCAGCCGCAGCACTGCTATCTGGTTTCTTTCTGGTGTCTCGTTTTTCCAACCCTCTTTTTCTCTGTCCCTTGTATTTACATTTTTTGTTTCTCTGCTGATGGTGTTTTCTGGCTATGAAAGGCGCTGATTTTGTGGTAATAGAGATTGGTTGTTAGCGGGGGGCTCGTAAGCCCCGCTCTTCCCCATTGCCATCTTCCCGGAAGCCTTATTTATTTGTTTATTTATTTATTTATTTATTTATTTATTTATTTTTGTGGTACTGGGGATTGAACCCAGGAGCACTACTTCTGAGCTACCCCCCCCGCCCAATTTTATTTTTTATTTACTTGTTCATATATTTTGTGCTGCAGATTAAACTCAGAGGCATTCTGCCTCCAACCTATATCCCCAGTTCTATTTTTTATTCTTTATTGTGAAACAAGATCTGAATTGCAGAAGGCCTAATTAAGTAGCTAAGGCTGGCCCTGACCTGTGATCCTCCTGTCTCAGCCTTCCAAGTACTGGGATTACAAGTGTGCACCACCACACCTGGCCTTTATTTTTTATTTTGAAACAGGATCTCGCTAATTGCTGAGGCTGGTCTTGAATTTGTGATTCTACTGTCTCTGCTTCCCAAGTACTGAGGTTACAAGCGTGGGCTTTATTATTTTATTATTATTTTTTTCAGTACTGGGGATGGAACCCAGAGACATCCTACCTCCGACCTACACCCCCAGCACTATTTTTTTTTTTTTTTTGCAGGTCTGGGAATGGAACTTAGGTGCATTTGACCTCCGAGCTACACCCTCTGCCCTATTTTTCTTTTTCTTTCTGGTGGTACTGGGGTTCCTGGAAACCCTTCTACCTCCGGGCTACACTCCCAGACCTATTTTATACTTTTATTTGAAAACAGAGTCTCCTAAGCCAGCGCGGCTGGCTTTGAACCTGCGCGATCCTCCTGTCTCCACCTCCCAAGCGCGGGAATTACAAGCGTGCGCCACCACACCTGACCTATTTTTTATTCTTTATTTTTTATTTATTTATTTTTATTTTTATTTTTTGTGGTACTGGGGTTTCTGGAAGCCCTTATACCTCCGGGCTACACTCCCAGACCTATTTTATACTTTTTATTTGGAAACAGGTTCTCTTAAGCCAGCGCGGCTGACTTCGAACCAGCGCTATCCTCCTGTCTCTGCCTCCCAAGCGCAGGGATTACAAGCGTGCGCCACCACACCCGGCATTATTCTTTATTTTGAAACCAGGTCTCACTGAGTTGCAGAGGGCCTCACTAAGTAGAAGAGGTTGTTTGTGAATTGCAATCCTCTGGTCTCAGCCTCCTGAATGCTGGGATTACAAGCGTGCACCACCACACCCGGCTCTCTATTTTTTATTCTTTATTTTGAAACAGGATCTTACTGATTTGCAAAGTGCCTAAGTAAGTAGCTAAGGCTGTCTGCGAACTCTGATCCTCCTGTCTCAGTCTTTCAAATGCTGGGATTATAAACGTGCTCCACCATGCTCGGCTTACTCTGTTTTGAAAAAGAAACTCACCAAGTTACTAAAGCTGGCTAAGTTGCTGACCTGGCTTATTTTTATTTTATTTCATTTTATTTAGAACTGGGTGTGATGTGCACACTTGTAATCCCAGCACTTGGGAGGCTGAGACAGGAGGTGCGTACAGATTTGAGGCCTGTGTCACCTACTTAGTGAGATTCTCAGTAACTTAGTGACACTCTGATTTTTTGTTGTTGTTGTTGTTTTGCATTACTGGGGTTGGAACCCAGGGTCATTTTACTTCCAAGCTACACCTATTTTTTGAAACTAGGTCTCACTGAGTTGTGGAGGGCCTCTCTAAAATAGCTGAGGCTGTCTGCAAACCCAGATCCTCCTGTCTCAGCATGCTGAATGCTGGGATTACAAGCATGCGCCACCATGCCCAGCAAGACCCTGTTTCTAAATAAAATATAAGCCAGGCATGGTGGCATACGCTTGTAATCCCAGCATTTGGGAAGCAGAGACAGGAGGAGCACAGGTTCACAGTCATCCTCAGTTACTTAGTGAGGCCCCTTTGCAACTCAGTGAGACTCTGTTTCAAAATAAAGAGTTAAAAATAGGGCTGGTATGTAGCTCGGAGGTAAAATGCCCCTGGATTCTATCTCCAGTACTGAAAAATAAAATAAAATAAAATAAAATAAAATAAAATAAAATAAAATAAAATGAATATATATTAGATCTATATATATATTAGATCTAGGATTGTAGCTTAAAGGTAGAAAGCCCCTGGGTTCCATCCCCAGTACCACAAAGAAAAAAAAAACTTAGTCAATTTAATTTTCTTTATATTTTAAAATTTATGTGTTTAATTTGGTACTGGAGATGGAACCCAGGGGCATTATACCTCTGAGGTATATCCCCAGTTCTTTGTGGGGAGGGATGTAACCCAGGGACTTTCTACCTCTGGTCTATACTTCCAGAACATTTTATATTTTACTTGGAAACAGAGTCTCACTAAGTCGCTGAGGCTGGCTTCGAACCTACGTGATCCTCCCGTCTCAGCCTCCCAAGTATTGGGATTACAAGCGTGGGCCACCATGCCTGGCCTTTTCCCACACCCTGCTGCTCTCTGGCTTTTTTTTTTTTTTTTTTTTTTTTTTTTACAGGTCTGGGGATGGAACCCAGAGCCATTTGACCTCTGAGCTAAACCCTCAGTCTTATTTTTCATTCTTTATTTTGAAATAGGGTCTCACTGAGTTGCAGAGGGCCTCACTAAGTAGCTGAGGCTGTCCGCGAACCGCAATCCTCTGGTCTCAGCCTCCCAAAAGCTGAGATTACAAGCGTGCGCCACCACGCCCGGCTTGCTCTCTGGTTTAAATCTTCTATTAAAGTCAGCTTCCAGAATTCAATCTCTGCTCATTAACTTCTGACTTCTCTCCTTTCCCAGGCCAGTCTCATTCCTTTCATAAACATTTTTGCTGAGCTGCTTTTGTCTGTCATCAAGATACTGATCTAAGTTGTCTCCAGTTCTGGGAACACTACTCAGTTCACTCCCTCTCGGGCCTCTGAGTTTTAGTAGACAATTTACTAACAATTCTCTGTAGTTTCATAAAAGTTTTGCTCTTCAACTTGTCTAGGTCCTCAGAGCATTTGCTAATCTTTTTTTTTTTTTTTATGGGGGATGGAACCCAGGGGCATTGTACCTCTGAGCTACAGTCCCAGCCCTATTTTTTAGTCTATTTATTTATTTATTTATTTATTTATTTATTTATTTATTTATTTTTGGTGGTACTGGGGTGGAACCCAGAAGCTTTCTACCTCCGGGCTATACTCCCAGACCTATTTTATATTTTATTTGGAAACAGGGTCTCACTAAATTGCTAAGAGCCTCACTAAGTAGCTGAGGCTGGGTTTGAACCCTCGTGATCCTCCTGTTTCAGCCTCCCAAGCACGGGGATTACAAGCATGTGCTACCACGCCTAGCTTAGTCTTTTTATTTTTGAAACTGGGTCACACTGGGTTGTGAAGGGTCTCCCTAAGTAGCCGAGGCTGTCCGCGAACCACGATCCTCCGATCCTCAGATGTCTGAGCCTCCCGCAAACTGAGATTACAAGGGTGCGCCACCACGCCCGGCTGATAATCTTTTTATTCAGACCTGATTGACTTTCTCACCAACTGACTGGGCTGTGCAGCTACACTTAACTCCCTTTCTGCATTATTCTTAGCAGAAGTTTCACCAATTCTCTTTGAAAACCAAAGCTGTCGATGTGAGTCAACTGCCCTTTCCCCCACGTCAAAATGTCCACAGAAGCCCGGTGTGGTGGCACAGGTTTGTAATCTCAGTACGTGGGAGGCTGGGACAGGAGGATCACAGGTTCAAAGCCAGCCTCAGCAATTTAGGAAGACACTTAGCAACTTAGTGAGACCCTGTTTCTCAATAAAGCCTAACAGAGGCCTGGGGGTGTAGTTGAGAGGTAGGATGCCCATGGGTTCAAATCTCAGTACCACACACACACACACACACACACACACACACACACACACACACAGAAAACGTCTCCAAATAGCTGAGCATGGTAGGGCATGCCTGTAATCCCAAACTTGGGAGGCTGAGACTGAAGAACGAACGTTGCAGGTGGGAGGCCAGCCTCAGTAGTTTAGCGAGACTCAGCAATCTAGGGAGACCTTGTTTCCAAAACAAAAGATAAAGAAGGACTGTGGTGTAGCTCAGAATGTCCCTGGGTTTAGTCCTCAAGAACACACACACACACACGTCAACATGTTCTTAGTAAAAGTTTGCCTTGGTTTTCTGAGATTAACACTTCTACACACAACCCTATCTCATCTCCCCTAGGCCTACTCACACTTGTGTGTTGCTCACACACATACATTGTGTGTGTGTGTGTGTGTGTGTGTGTGTGTGTGTGTGTGCTACTGGGAACTGAACCGAAGGGCATTCTACCCTCAAGCTACACTCCCAGGATTAATTAATTAGTTAATTAATTAATTTTTGCGGTACTGAGGCTGGAACCAAGGGGCATTTTACCTCCAAACTACATCCCAGCCTTCCTTTCTTTCTTTCTTTCTTTCTTTCTTTCTTTCTTTCTTTCTTTCTTTCTTTCTTTCTTTCTTTCTTTCTTTCTTTCTGTGGGTCTGGGGATGGAACCCAGGGGCATTTGAACTCTGAGCCATAACCCCTGCCCTATTCTTTTTATTTTTTATTTTGAAACAGGGTCTCACTAAGTTGCAGAGGGCCTCACTAAGTAGCTGAGGCTGCCCACAAACCGCAATCCTCGTGTCTCAGCCTCCCAAATGCTGGGATCACAAGCTTATGCTACCATGCCTGGCTTATTTTTTAATCTTTATTTTGAAACAGGGTCTCACTGAGTTGCAAAGGGCCTCATTAAGTAGTAGCTGAGGCTGTCTGCAAACTGAACTATGATCATCCTGTCTCCTGAATGCTGGCTGGGATTACAGCCTGTGCCACTATGCCTGGCTTTTTTTTTTTTTTTTTTTTTTTTTTTTTTTTTTGCGGGTCTGGGGATGGAACCCAGGGACATTCGACCTCCAAGCTACACCCTGTGCTGTATTTTTTATTCTTTATTTTGAAACAGGGTCTCACTGAGTTGTGAAGGGCCTCACTAAGTAGCTGAGGCTGGCCGCGAATGGCGATCCTCCTGTCTCAGCCTCCGGAATGCTGGGATTACAGGTGTGTGCCACCACACCCAGCTTCAGGCATTCTTTTCCTTATCTCGTTCTTTTTCTTAGCAAGTTTTCGTTTTTTCCTCTTTTCAGACAGGTTTTCTGGCCTCTTTTAACTTGGGTGCTGACATTTTCTGCAACAGTAAGTCTTTTAGTGTTGCAGAAACTTTAGGTCTTGTCTTTGGGCAGGTGCCCTACGATTTCACACCCTCCATAAGCATTTTGGGTGCCCTCCAAACAGGACTTCCGGCTGGCGAGTCTGCACTTCCTCTTGGTGTTGGTCTCTGCTATTCTATCCCAGAGTCTTGGAGGTCACAGATTCCTTTCCTTCCATAATCAGCCACAGGCTAGATCTTGTTGATTATTCTTTTTATTTATTTATTATTATTATTATTTTTTTTTGGTGGTACTGAGGGTGGAACCCAGAGGCTTTCTACTTCCAGCGTGGCTGGCTTCGAACTTGCGCGATCCTCCTGTCTCCGCCTCCCAAGCGCGGGGAGTACAAGCGTGTGCCACCTCGCCGGCATCCCAGACCCGTTTTATACTTTTTCTGGAAACAGGGTGTCACTAAGTTGCTGAGAGCCTCACTAAGTAACTGAAGCTGGCTTCGAACATGTGCGATCCTCTTGTCTCAGCTTCCCAAGCACGGGGATTACAAGCGTGCGCCACCACGCCAGGCTGACCTTGTTGATTATTCTATAACAACAATTTTTGTGGCAATTGATAAGTCGGTCCCGTACTCATGTGATCTCTGCGCACTTGACCTCTGCGCGGCGGGGGTGGTGGTGGTGGTGGTGTCGAAACCCCCGTGAGAATTGTACCTTCCCACATGTAAACTCCTCTCCTGGAGATGCATACCTTAAAAAGTAAGAGCCCGCTTCTTCCACTCCGGTCGGGCACACGGGCCCCATGAAACTGCCCATCCCCGATTGCGCCCTGATCCCCAGGAGAGCCGTGAAATTAAAGTGAATGCCATGTGTACCGGACCTCTCTCATGTTTTTCACACTCCACCGAACCCACACTTTTATTTTACTTAACAGCAATCATTTTCTTTTCAGTTTCATTGACATATGTCAAGTCCTTATAATTTCCTTCCTTCCTTCCTTCCTTCCTTCCTTCCTTCCTTCCTTCCTTCCTTCCTTTATTTCTTTATTTCTTGTGGTTCTAGGGATGGAACCCAGAGACTTTCTACCTTCAGGCTATACTCCAAGACCTATTTTCTATTTTATTTGGAAACTGGGTCTCACTAAGTTGCTGAGAGCTTCACTAAGTAGCTGAGGCTGGCTTCGAACTTGCATGATCTCCAGTCTCAGCCTCTCAAGTGCTGGGATTACAAGCATGTGCCAGCACACCCAGCTCTTCCTGTTTTGCGGTATAGGGAAGAAACCCAGAGGCATTCTACCTCCAAGCTCTCAGCTTGCTTTTTCTTTCTTTCTCTCTTTCTTTCTTTCTTTCTTTCTTTCTTTCTTTCTTTCTTTCTTTCTTTCTTTTCTTTCTTTCTTTCTTTCTTTCTTTCTTCCTTCCTTTCTTTCTTTCTTTCTTTTTTCATTTATTTATTTTTGTGGTACTGGGGTTCCTGGAAGCCCTTCTACCTCTGGGCTACACTCCCAGACCTATTTTATACTTTTTATTTGGAAACAGGGTCTCTTAAGCCAGCGTGGCTGACTTCAAACCTGCACGATCCTCCTGTCTCTGCCTCCCAAGCACGGGAATTACAAGCCTGCATCACCACGCCCGGCCTTTATTCTTTATTTTGAAACAGGATCTCACTGAGTTCTAAAGGGCCTCACTAAATAGCCAAGGCTGGCTGCAAACCCATGATCCTCCTGTCTTAGACTCTCAAATGCTGGGATTACAAGCATAAGCCACTACGCCTGGCACTTTTTATTTTATGGTACTGGGGATTGAACCCAAATGTCTTCTGTGAACTATGCTCCCAGCCCTTTTTTATTTTGAAAGAGGATCTCTCTAAGTTAGCACATGCTAGCCTCAAACCTATGAACCAAATAATTATTTCTCCAAACTCAAATTGAACTGTCCTACCTGTATTTTTTTTTCTTTTTGCTAAAGCTGGCAATTCTATTCAGGGATTCTTAATAAAACTTTGGCACATCTGCATACTCGTTTTTATTTTGCAGTACTGGGGGTGAAACACAGGGGCATTCTACCTCCAAGCTATACCCCCAGCCCTATCTTTTATTATTTAATTTGAAACAGGGTCTCACTAAGTAGTTAATGCTGGCTGAGATAGGAGGTTTGCAGGTTCTAAGGACAGCCATAGCAACATAGGACTCTAAGCAACCTAGTGAGATTCTGTTTCAAAACAAAAAATAGGCCAGGTGTGGTGATGTGCACTTGTAATCCCAGTATTTGAGAGGCTGAGACAGGAGGATCGCACAGGTTTAAAGCCAGCCTCAGTTGCTTAATGAGGCTCTCAGCAACTTAGTGAGACCGTTTCCAAATAAAACAGAAAATAGGTCTGGGAGTGTAGCCTGAAGGTAGAAAGCCTCTGGGTTCCATCCCCAGCACAACAATAAATAAATAAATACAAAAAATTAGAAAAATTAAATATAAAATGGGGACTTCCAGGAAGATGGCAACAGAGAAAAGCGGCATTTATGAGTCCTGCTAACACTCGATCTCTATTGCCACAAAATCAGCTCTTTAAATAGCCAGAAAACACTATCAGCAGAGAAATAACAACTGTAAATACAAGGGACAGAGAAAAAGAAGACTAGAAGAACAACCAGAGACCAGAAAAGAAACTAGCCCACATTGTGGCACTGGCTCCATCTTGCCTCACAGCACCAGTTTCCAGAGATCCAGGCTCCAGAGAGGAAAGGTAAACAAGGAGCTGACGTGAAGCAACTGCGGATCATTTGGGTGCTAGTCAGCAGTCTAAAAATTCCAGTGGCCAAGCTCATCATGCCCTCTAGGGATTCAGAATAGAGCTCAAAACCAGAAAAGAAATACGTCAGCCTCACAGTCGAGGGCGTGGCAGCAGCACCATATTGCTAGCAGTGGCAGCAAGTTCACCATGCCTGCGACAGCTCCAGATCAGCGCGCACAACAGCCATAAGTGAAATTGCGGCCCCTAAAGGAGAAATCCCAGCACCGCACCCCCAGGGACTTGCACAGCTTTGATAATCTCCCTGGGTCTGAGATGTTGCAGTCCAACCCAGTGAAGGAGTAGTGGTGGCAGAGATACCACACCCTTGTCACAGCTCCCCACGGGAAAACACCCAGCCTGGCATCCCCATGGTCTCGTGCAGCCTTGATTAACTCCCTGGGTCTAAGACTTTATGATAGAACCTAGTAAAGGAGTAGTGGTGGCTAAAATTACCAAAAACTTCAGAGATCCAGAGCACCATAAATGAAGTTGTGGTGACCCAGAGAAGAACCCAGAGAAGGCAAAAACTTCTGAAATCATGGGAAAGAGGAACAACAATGGAGCAATGAACGCCCACAACTTCACAATATCAGAACCTGATAACACAGAAATGCAGAGATCTCCAGAAGATCAAATCAGGAATATAAGTGTAGAAATAATACAGGACCTTCAAAAAGAATTTAGAGAGACTAAAAAAAAATAATAATAAAGGATGCAATCATTGAAGTAAAGTCATCAATTCAAACTATAAACAATTTATTAGACCACATGGAGAATAGAATCTCGCTCCTAGAAGATAATCACTCCAAAAAGGAACACATAGTTTATAACTTAGAAAACAATACCACAGCAGTAATTTGACATTTAAGAAATATGGGCCCATTTTAAGAGACCTAACCTAAGAAAAATCGAAATAGAGGAGGGAAAAGAAGGTGAAACCAAAGGGATCAATAATCTCTTCAAAGAAGTAATAGCAGAAAAATTTCCAAACATAGAAGATGTAAGAGGTGAAATCAAGAAATATCTAGAAACAAATGAAAATATAGATGCAACATATCCAAACCTCTGGGACACTTTGAAGGCAGTATTAAGAGGAAAATTTATAGCACTGAGTGCTCACATAAGAAAAACAGAAAATCTTCAAATAGATAACCTAATGACACACCTCAAAGCCCTTAAAAAACAGGAACAATCTAACCCCAATGCCAGTAGAAGACAGGAAACTATTAAAATTAGAGTAGAAATTAATGAAGTCGAGAATTAAAAAAATACAGAAAATCAACAAAACCAAAAGCTGATTTCTCGAAAAAATTAACAACATAGATAAACCACTAGTCAATTTAACTAAAAAAAGAGAGAATCAACCCAAATTATGAAGATAAGAGATGAAAAAGGGGAAATTACTACTGACAATGTAGAAATACAGAGGATTATCAGAAAGTACTTTGTAAAACTATACTCTAAAAAATGGAAAATCTGGAGGAAATTGACAACTATCTAGATAAATATAACCTTCCTAAACTAAGTCAAGAAGACATAAAAATTTAAACCAACCAATAGCAATTAAAGAGATTGAAACAGCAATAAAAAGCTTACCATCAAAGAAAAGCCCAGGACTAGATGGTTTTCTAAGTGAATTATATAAAACCTTTATAGAAGAGTTAACCCCAATACTCCTCAAACTATTCTGTGAAATAGAAAAAAACGGGACTCTCCCAAATACATTCTATGAAGCCAACATCACACTAATACCCAAACTGAATAAAGACAGTTCAAGGAAGGAAAACTACAGGCCTATATCTTTGATGAATTTGGATGCAAAAATACTAAACAAAATTCTAGCAACATGCATTCAAAACCACATAAAGAAAAATCATACACCATGACCAGATAGGGTTCATCCTAAGGATTCAAGGCTGGTTTAACATACAAAAATCCATCCTTGTAATTCATCATATAAACAGAACCAAAGGCAAAAATCACATGATAATTTTTTTTTTGAAGGTCTGGGGGTAGAACCCAGGGGCATTCGACCTCTGAGCTACACCACCTGCCCTATTTTTAATTCTTTATTATTTTGAAATCAGGTCTCACTGAGTTGCAGAGGGCCTCACTAAGTAGCTGAGGCTGTCCGCGAACCACAATCCTCTGGTCTCAGCCTCCCAAATGCTGGGATTACAAGTGTGTGCCACCACACCCCGCTATGATCATTTCAATAGACACTGAAAAAGCATTTGATAAACTCCAACATCCATTTATGATAAAAAACACTGCAGAGAATTGGAATAGAAGGAACATATCTCAACATCATAAAGGCCAAAATCATATTAAATGGGAAAAAACTTCAAGAATTCCCCCTAAAAACAGGAACAAGATAAGGATTTCCATTATCACTTCTCTTCAATATAGTACTAGAGACTCTAGCCAGAGCAATAAGGCAAGAAAAGGAAGTCAAATGAGTACAAATAGGAAAAGAAAAACTCAAACTTTCACTATTTGCAGATGACATGATACTATATTTAGAAAACCCAACAAACTCAACCAAAAGGCTTATAGAATGGATCAACAAATTCAGCAAAGTGTCTAGATATAAAATCATTCTTAAAAAATCAGAAGCTTTTCTGTACACCAACCATAAATCCACTGAAAAAGAAATTCAGAAAACACTTCCACTCAGGATCTCTCACAAAAATATAAAATACTTAGGAATAAACTTAACCAAGGAGGTAAAAGATCTCTACAAAGAAAATTCTAAAACATTGAAAAAAGAAATTGAAGAAGACCTAAGAAGATGGAAAGATCTTCCATGTTCATGGATAGGCAGAATAAATATTAAAATGGCCATCTTTCCAAAAATAATCCACAGATCCAACGCAATGCTAATTAAACTACCAAGATCATTCCTCACAGACATAGAAAAATCAGCCATTAAATTTATTTGGAATAACAAAAAGCTCAGAATAGCCAAAGTAGTTCTCAGCAACAAAAGCCATGCAGGAGGAATCACAATACCTGACTTTAAACTATACTACAAAGCCATTGTAATAAAAACAGCATGTTACTGGCACAAAAACAGACACATAGACAAATGGAGCAGAATAGAAGACCCAAAAACAAGTCCACACACTTTCAGCCAATTGATTTTTGACAAAGGGGCCAAAAATATACACTGGAAAAAAGATAGCCTCTTCAACAAATGGTGTTGGCAAAACTGGTTAACCATATGCAGAAAATTGAAAATTAATCCCATTTTCTCATCCTGCACAAAAGTCAATTCAAGATGGATCAAAGACTTGGAAATTAAACCAGAGACCTTGAAGCTTCTTGAAGAGGGCATAGGTCCAACACTGCAACACACAGGCACAGATAAACACTTTCTCATCAAGAGCCCAAAGCACAACAAATTAAAGGGCGAATCAATACATGGGATTTCACGAAACTGAAGAGCTTCTGTTCAGCAAAGGAAACTGTCAAGAACCTTAATCGAGAGCCAACAGAATGGGAGAAGATTTTTGCCACCTACACCTCCGATAGAGGACTAATATCTAGAATATACAGAGAACTCAAGAAACTCAACACTAAAAAAAAAAATTCAACTTTAAAAAATGGGCAAGCAAACTAAATAGACACTGCATGAAAAAATATTTAAATGGCCAATAAATGCATGAAAAAATGCTCAACATCATTGGCAATCATAGAGATGCAAATCAAAACTACTCTGAGATTTCACCTAACTCCCCCTAGAATGGCAATCATTCAAAACACAAACAACAACAGATGCTGGCGAGAGTGCAGAGAAGTGGGAACTCTAAAACATTGTTGGTGGGATTGCAAATTAGTGCAACCACTTTGGAAAACAGTATGGAGAATCCTCAGAAAGATGGGAACAAATCTACCATTTTATAAGCAATACCACTTTTGGGTATCTATCCAAAAGAAAGGAAACCAAACTACCAAACTAATGCGTGTGTATCTATGTTCATAGCTGCACAATTCACCATAGCCAAACTATGGAGCCAGCCAAGATGTCCATCAACAGATGAATGGATTACAAAACTGTGGGATATGTACACAATGGAATTTTACTCAGCCATTAAAAAAAACTCAATTACATCATTTTCAGGGAAATGGATGGAAATGGAGGACATTATGCTAAGTGAGATTAGTCAGTCACAAAAAATAAGAAATTGGATGCTTTCCCTAATATGTGAAAGCTAAGGAGAAATGGGTCATAGGAGGAACTCTAGATGATAAAGGAAATCCTATAGAGGAGCAAACAAGACAACCTAAAGGAGGAGATGGGAGGGGGGAAGAAGGAAATTCTCTAAAACACACAATGTACTTAAACATATCGAAGTCAACCACTAAGCCAAGCATGGGAAGGGGGGATGGGGACGGAATGGGGTGGGAATTGGGTAGGGGCTAAATGGATGATGTGTACATGTATGTCCACACAAGTGTTTTACCCCATTATGATATATGAATATAATGTACCAATAAAAAATAAAAAAGGGCTGGAAGCCGGGCGTGGTGGCTCACACTTGTAATCCCAGCATTTGGGAGGCTGAGACAGGAGGATCGCAGTTCGTGAACAGCCTCAGCTACTTAATGAGCCCCTTTGCAACTCAGTGAGACTTGTTTCGAAATAAAGAATTAAAAAATAGGGCTGGGGGTGTAGCTCAGAGGTAGAAATTTCCTGGGTTTCAATCCCTGTACCACCAACCAACAAACAAACAAAACAAAACAAAAAACAGGCTGGATGTAGCTCGGAGTGTTAAAATGCCTTTGGGTTCGATGTCTAGTAATAGACACATACACACTCACAGACACACAAACTAACTAATTGAATAAATAAATAAATAAATATAAAACAAAAATTAGAAAGCTAGGCATGGTGGCACAAACCTGGGCATGTAGCTCAGAGGTAGAGTGTTCCTGGCTTTAGTCCTCAGTACCATGAAAAAAGAAAATCTACATTTACAGATTGTCACATATGGCAAAGAGTGCTTTCTAACTACCAGATACAATCTAACTTGTTGAAGTTAACTTGGATAGTTTCTAACTGAAGGTAATTTTTCCGTAGTTTGTCACATTTTTGGGGGGAGGGTACTAGGTTTTGAACTCAGGGACATTCTATCTCTGAGCTATAACCCCACCTTTACCTATTTATTATTATTGTTGTTGTTGTTGTTGTTGTTGTTATGATGAATGTGGTGTGTGTGTGTGTGTGTGTGTGTGTGTGTGTGTGTGTGTGTGAGACTGGGGACTAAACCCACGGACATTCCATAGCTGAGCTATATCCCCAACTCAAATTATTAATTTTATTTCTTCTTTGGAAACTCTAACTAATTTGCTAAGTCTGGCTTCAAACCTGTGATCCTCCTGTCTCAACCTCCCAAGTACTGGGATTACAAGTCTGCGTCACCATACCCGGTTTAGTCTGTTACATTTTATTTTTAAAAATTTGTAATTTTATTTGTTTATTTATTTTGTGGCAATGGGGATGGAACCCAGGGGCATTCTACCTCTGAGCTACACCCCCTGCCCTATTTTTTTTATTCTTTATTTTGAAACCGGGTATCACTGAGTTGCAGAGGTCTCACTAAGTAGCTGAGGCTGTCCGCGAACCGTGATCCTCCGGTCTCAGCCTCCTGAATGCTGGGATTACAAGGTTGCACCACCACGCCTGTCTTTATATATGTGTGTGTGTATATGTATATATGTATATATGTATATGTATATATATATATTTATTTATTTATATTTATTTATTTATTTAGGTGGTACTGGGGTTCCTGGAAGCCCTTCTACCTCAGGGCTACACTCCCAGACCTATTTTTTTATACTTTTTTTATAACATAAAAATACTTTTATTGGTACATTATAGGGATACAGTGCAGTGAGAACCAAAGTGACATATTCATATAAGCACACACTGCTTGGTGCATTTCCCTCCACATCCCATTCCTCACTCCCTTCCCTTCTTTTCCCATACACCTTGGATTGGTAGTGTATCTTTGTATATGAAATAACATTACTTGAACTGTTTACTTCTTCATCTCCTTTTCCCTCTCCCTTCCTCCCACTATTCCCTTCTACCATTCTACTTGTTTCTCTTCTCATTTATCTGAAGTCCATATTGTTTCCTATTTTTCCAGCTAGCTTTTATATATGAGATTAAAAAACAAACATATGATTCTTTACTGTCTGAGACTGGCTGGTCTTACTTAGCATAATATTTTCTAGTTCTATTTATTTTCTTGCAAATGGCATAATGTTGTTCTTATGACATAATGGCATAATGTTGTTCTATATGGCCGAGTAAAATTTTATTGTGTTTACACTTTTTTCTTAAAACAGGGTCTCTTAAGCCAGCGTGGCTGGCTTCGAACCTGTGCGATTCTCCTGTCTTCGTCTCCCAAGTGTGGGGATTACAAGCGTGAGTCACCACGCCCGGCTATATTTTATTTAGAAACAGGGTCTCCCTAAGTTGCTGAGAGCCTCACTAAGTAGCTGAGGCTGGCTTCAAACCTGTGCAATCCTCCTGTCTTCATCTCCCAAGTGTGGGGATTACAAGTATGAGCCACCACGACTGGCTCCGAGACCTATTTTTTATTTTTTATTTGAAAACAGGGTCTCTTAAGCCAGTGTGGCTGGCTTCGAACCAGCACGATCCTCCTGTCTCTGCCTCCCAAGTGTGGGGATTACAAGCGTGTGCCACCACGCCGGGCTATATTTTATTTAGAAACAGGGTCTCCCTAAATTGCTGAGAGCCTCACTAAGTAGCTGAGGCTGGCTTCGAACCTGTGCGATCCTTTTGTCTCAGCCTCCCAAGTGCTGGGATTACAAGCGTGCGCCACCACACTTAGCTACCTTTATATTTTTTGAAACAGGTTCTCACTGCGTTGTGAAGGGGCCTCCCTAAGTAGCTGAGGCTGTCTGCGAACCGTGATACTCTGGTCTCCACCTCCCAAATGCTGGGATTACAAGCGGGCACTACCATACCTGGTGCTTGTCACATTTTAAGTGAAAGAGCATAGCATAACCTCAAAAGTTGAATGTGAGCCAGGCATAGGGATATATACCTATAATCCTAGTACCTGGGAGTCTAAAACAAGAGGATTTCAAGTTTGAGGCCAACCTCAGCAATTTGGCAACACCCTTAGCAATTTATCAAGACCCTGTTTCTAAATAAAAAATAGCCAGGTATGGTGGCATATGCTTGTAATCGAGGTTTTGGGGAGGCTGAGATAGGAGAATTGCAAGTTCCAGGACAGACTCGGTAGTGAGATTCTCATCAACCTAGTGAGATCCTGTTTCAAAATAAAAATAAGCCGGGCGTGGTGGTACACGCTTGTCATCCCAGCATTTGGGAGGCTGAAACAGGAGGATCGCAGCTTGCGGCCAACCTCAGCTACTTAGTGAGGACCCCCGCAACTCAGTGAGACCCTGTTTCAAAAAAAAAAAAAAAAAAAAAGAATAAAAAATAGGGCTGGGAGTGTAGCTTGGAGGTAGAATGCTCCTGGGTTCCATCCCCAGTACTGCAAAAACAAACAAACAAACAAAAAAAGGACTTGGCGTATATCTTGGAGGTCTAAATGTCCCTGGGCTCACTCTGCAGTACCACACAACAAACAAACAAACAAATAAATAATAAAAGCCAGGCGTGGTGCCACATGCTTGTAATCCCAGCATTTGGGAGGCTGAAACTGGAGGATCACGGTTCATGGACCGCTCTGCTACTTAGTGAGGCTCTCTGCAACTTAGTGAGACCCTGTTTCAAAATAAAGGAAAAAAAAAAATAGGGCAGGGGATGTGACTCAGAGGTCAAAATGCTCCTGGGTTCCATCCCCAGACCTGAAAATAAATAAATAAATAAAAAGAATGTCATGGGTTTAACTTAGTGAAATCCTGTTTCCAAATAAAGTATAAAAGGATCTGGGAGCCGGGCCTGGTGGCACACGCTTGTAATCCCCGCGCTTGGGAGGCTGAGACAGGAGGATCACACAGGTTCGAAGCCAGCCTCAGCTACTCAGTGAGGCTCTCAGCAACTTAGTGAGACCCTGTTTCTAAATAAAATATAAAATAGGGCTGGGAGCATAGCCCAGAGGTAGAAAGCCCCTGGGTTCCAACCCAGTACCACCAAAATTAAAAAAAAAAAAGTATAAAGTAGGCCTGGGAATATAGCCCAGAGGTAGAAAAGCCCCTGGGTTCCACCCCCAGTACCACAAAAAAAAAACCAACAAAAAAAGAATGTCCATGGGCTTAATGTGCAACTACCCACACACACACACAGCTGAACGCGTCAACGCAGTCAGCAAGCGTGGTACTCAGCTGCATTAGCTGCACTCAGCTCTGGGAAGAATTCCCCCATTCTGTTGCAACATCGTGATGTGGTTTTCAATGGGCTCGATGATGTGTGATTCATTTTTTTCCTCTGATGAATAAAGAAAATTCGAATGTGTTGAGAAATACCCAACTCTTTGATGTTGAGCCATGTGCATCACAAATCTGGTCTTCTGACAAAATCCTGTTAATTTGTTCTTAACGTTAATAACTTGGCTTTGTGACATCATCTGCTGAGGAACTGCTGTCCGTCCACACAGAGTCTCGGGAAAGCCTATGGGGACGCCATCCATTATTGAACCTTTTATTTTTTCAATACTGGGGATTGAACCCAGGGACATTCTATCTCTGAGCTACACCTCCAGTCCTATTTTTTATTCTTTATTTTAAAATGGGGTCTCACTAAGTTACAAAGGGCCTCACCAAGTATCTGAGGTTGGCCTCAAACCTGCAATCTTCCTATCTCAGCCTCCCAAGTACTGGAATTACAAGTGTGTGCCCCAGACCTGGATTTATATATTTTATTTATTTATTTATTTATTTATTTATTTATTTATTTATTTATTTATTTATTTGTGTCTGGTACTGGGGATGAAACCCAGTGACCTTCTGCCTCCAGGCTACACCCCAGACCTATTTTATTTTGTACTTGGAAACAAAATCTCACTAAGTTGCTGAGAGCCTCATTAAGTTGCTGAGATTGGCTTCAAATCTGAGATCCTCCTGTCTCAGCCCCTCAAGTGCTGAGATTAAAAGCAGGCATCACCATGCCTGGCAGTTGTTGAACCTTTTTTTTTTTTTTTTTTCTTCCTGGTACTGGGAATGGAACCCAGAGGCATTCTACTTTCAAGCTATACCCCCAGCCCTATTTTTTATTCTTTATTTTGAAACAGGGTCTCATTTAGATGCAGAGAGCCTCACTAAGTAACTGAGGCTGGTCACAAACCACAATTCTCCCCTCTCAGCCTTCCCAGTCCTGGGATGGCAAGTGTGTGCCACCACACCTGGATATTGTTGAACTTTTTTTTTTTTTTTTTTTTTTTGCAGTACTGGGGATGAAATAAAATACAGGGGCATTCTACTTTCGAGGTACACCCCTAGCCCTACTTTTTCCTTTCTTTCTCTCTCTCTCTCTCTCTCTCTCTCTCTCTCTCTCTCTCTCTCTCTCTCCCTCTCTCTCTCTCTTTCTCTCTCTCTCTCTTTCTTATTTTAATTTTTGGCAGTACTGGGGTTGGAACTGAGGGGCAGTATACCTCCAAGCTATACCCCCAGCCCTATTTTTTAGTCTTTTCAATTTTTTTTTTTTTTTGGTGGTACTGGGGATGGATCCTAGAGGCTTTCTACCTCCAGGCTACACTTCCAGACCTATTTTATATTTTATTTGGAAACAGGGTCTCACTAAGTTGCTGAGAGCATCACTATGTAGCTGAGGCTGGCTTCGAACCTGTGCGATCCTCCTGTCTCAGCCTCCCAAGCACGGGGATTATAAGCGTGCACCACCACGTCCAGCTCTAGTCTTTTCATTGTTTTTTCCTTTTTTTTTTTTTTTTCTTTTGCGGTACTGGGGATGGAACCCAGGGGCATTCTACCTCCGAGTTACACCCACAGCCCTATTCTTTATTTTGAAACAGGGTCTCACTGAGTTGCAAAGGGCCTCACTAAGTAGCTGGGGCTGTCCATGAATCGCCATCCTCCTGTCTCAGCCTCCCAAATGTTGGGATTACAATCCTGCACCACCACGCCCGGCTCCCTTCTCCTCCTCTTCCTTCTTTTTCTTCTTGTTATTTTGGTGAGGGGATTGAACTCAGGCCCTTCTGCCTGCTGTGACGCTCTTCATCTTCTCTTTGGACTTCATGGTGATGCTGAGGAAAAGAAGAAACCTTGCAGTATTCAAGGAAATTAAGAAGCAGTGGAGAAAGAAGGTAAGAAGATGCTGTTTTGAAGTACTCTGAGGTAAGCCGGGCATGGTGGCACACACTTAGAAAGCCAGCATTCCGGAGGCTGAGACAGGAGGATTGCTGTACGTCGACAGCCTCAGCTACTTAGTGAGGCCCTCTGCAACTCAGTGACACCCTGTTTCAAAATAAAGAATAAAAAATAGGGCTGGGGGCTTGGAGGTATAATAGGCTGGGTTTCATCTCCAGTACTGCAAAAAAAAAAAAAAAAAAAAAAAACAAAAAAAGAAAAGACAGACAGACAGACAGACAGACTGCGAGGTGTGTGCGGTAGATGAGAGTACCGATATTAGTTAGGGTTGGCAGTGCGCTTCAGTTAAATGTGGTGCTAGAGCTTTTATGACCAGCATAGTGTGGGTGGTAGTAAGGATTGAGTCCAGAGGCATCTACTCCTGAGCTGCACCTCCAACCCTATTTTTTTTTTAATTTTAAAACATGGTGGAGAGTCTCGCTCCGTTGTCGAGGCTGTCCTATAACCTGGGATCCTCCTGTCTCAGCCTCCTAAGTGTTGGGATCAGAGGGGGGCCACCACACTCAACTAGCTACCTACTTTTTTTTTTTGGTGGTACTTGGGATGGAACCTAGAGGCCTTCTACTTCTGGGCTACACTCTCAGACCCATTTTATATTTTATCTGGAAACAGGATCTTATTAAGTTGCTGAGGCTGGCTTTGAACCTGTGTGATTCTCTTATCTCAGCCTCCCAAGTACTGGGATTACAAGGGTGCACCACCATGCCCAGCAACTGGCTACCTACTTTGACAGACATGATTTTCTGACCCATTTTTTCAATAAATCAGAAAACAAGTAATTGTGTATGCATTAATAAAAAATATGCACTAAAAATCTTAGTGTATGAATCAGCTTTCTGTGGCTATGATAAAATATCTGAGAACATCAAATTAAAAGGAAGAAAGGTTCATTTTGGCTCATAGTTTCAGGGATTTCAGTTCATGTTGAGTTGGCCCCATTGCTTTGGGCCTGTGGCAAGACAGGACATCATGGTGGGAGTGTGGAGCAAAGCCCAGCCACTACCTCATAGTGGACAGTAAGCAAAGAGGGAGAGAACGATCCACGACCCTCTTCAAGGACATGTCCCTGTTGACCCAGCTTTCATCTACTGGGTCTCACCTATCTCCCAAGTACTAGGATTACAGGCCTGTGCTACTGGGCCTGGTTTTTCTGTGATGTTTGATTAAGAATTTTGCCAATAGCTTGTCATACTTTCTCCAAGCTAAATATTTGTTAACTTTGTAGCTACTTGTACAAACATCTCTGGAACACAGTAAATTTTACAGTTTTTATTTTTATTTTTTCTAGAAGGGAGATATTCATTCTTTTCTTTTTTTGTGGCACTGAGGATCGAACCAAAGGGCATTCTACCTCTGATCTACATCCCTACCCCTATTTTATTCTTTTATTTTGAAACAGGGTCTTACTAAGTTGCTGAGGCTGTTCATGAACCTGTGATCCTCCTGTTTCAACCTCCTCCAAGTACTGGAATTACAGGCATGTGCCATCACATCTGGCCCTATTTATTATTATTATTATTATTATTATTATTAGTAGTAGTAGTAGTAGTAGTAATAGTAATAGTACTGAGGATTGAACCCAGTAGTATTTTACCTCTGAGCTATAGCTACACCCCCAGTCCTATTATTCTTTTTTTTTTTTTTTTTGAGGGTCTGGGGATGGAACCCAGGGGTATTCGACCTCCAAGCTATACCCCATGCCCTATTTTTCCATTCTTTAGTTTGAAACAGGGTCTCATTGAGTTGCAAAGAGCCTCACTAAGTAGCTGAGGCTGTCTGTGAATCGCGATCCTCCTGTCTCAGCCTCCCGAATGCCGGGATTACAAGTGTGCCCCACCACGCCCAGCTCTTATTCTTTATTATTATTATTATTAATATTATTATTATTAATATTGGTGGTACTGGGGTTTGAGGTTCCTGGAAACCCTTCTACCTCCAGGCTATACTCCCAGACCTATTTTATACTTTTTAAAAAAATTTGGAAACAGAGTCTCAAGGGCTGGCTTCGAACCTGTGCCATCCTCCTGTTTCCGCCTCACAAGCTCGGGGATTACAAGCATACGCCACCATGCCTGGCTTATTCTTTATTTTAAAACAGAGCCTTACTAAGTTGTGTGTGTGTGGGTGCTCACTAAGTAGCTGAGGCTGGCCGCAAACCTGCAGTTCTCCTGTATTAGCCCTCCAAATACTAGGACTGCAAGCGTGTGCCATCACGCCTAGCTCCTATTTTTTTTTTTTTAATATTTTAGCAGAGCCTCACTAAGTTGCTGACAGTGTCATAAATTGTGAAGGCTAGCTGAAAACCTGCAATCCTGTCTCAATTTACCAAGTACTGGGATTACAAGTGTGCACCACCATGCCTGGCTTGCATATTTATTTATTTATTTATTTATTTATTTATTTATTTATTTATTTATTTATTATTTATTGCAGGTCTGGGGATTTAACCCAGAGGCATTTGACCTCTGAGCTACACCCCATGACCAATTTTTTATTCTTTATTTTTTTGGGTTTTTTTTTTTGTGTGTGTGTGTGGTACTGGGGCTGGAACCCAGGGGCTTTTCTACCTCCAGGCTATACTCCCAGACCTATATTTTATTTGGAAACAGGGTCTCACTAAGTTGCTGAGAGCCTCACTAAGTAGCTGAGGCTGTCCTCGAACCGCGATCCTCCTGTCTCAGCCTCTCAAATGCTGGGATTACAAACATGGGCCATCACGCCCGACTGCATCTTACTTTAAAATGTCTTGAAAGTGTGCCAGGCGTGGTGGTTCACATCTGCAATCCCAGTACTTGGGAGGTTGAGAAAAGAGGATTGCAGGTTTGTGCACAGCTTCAGCAAGTAGTGAGACTCTCATCAATCTAGTGAGACCCTGTTTCCAAAAAAGAAATAAAATCAGGCTGGGGGTGTAGCTGGAAGGTAGAATGCCTCTGGGTTCAATCCCTAGTACCACACATACACATATACTCACACACACACACACACACACACACACACACACACACACACACACACACATGTCTTAAAAGCTTTGGTGCTAAGTTGCTGCCTAACAAAATTTCCTAGTAGTGACAATGTAGTGGGCAAGGACAAATGGGTTGCTGACCCAACAAAATGCAGTTTTTAACTTTTTTTTTTTTGGTCATACTGGGGATGGAACTCTTCTACCTCCAGGCTACACTCCCAGACCTATTTTATATCTTTTATTTGTAAATAGGTTCTCTTAAGCCAGAGCGGCTGACTTTGAACCTGCGTGATCCTCCTGTCTCTGCCTCCCAAGCACAGGGATTATAAGCGTGCGCCACCATGCCCGGCCAAAATGCAAATTTAAAATATTTATACTTAGCAGGGCGTGGTGGCGCACGCTTGTAATCCCCGCGCTTGGGAGGCAGAGACAGGAGGATCACGCAGGTTCGAAGCCAGCCGCGCACGCTGGCTTAGGAGACCCTGTTTCCAAATAAAAATGTAAAAATAGGTCTGGGAGTGTAGCCCGGAGATAGAAGGGCTTCCAGGAACTCCAGTACCACAAAAAAAAAAAAAAAAAAAAAAAAATTATACTTAAACTTTGTATTTACTGTGCATATATGTGTTACTGGGGATTGAACCCAGGGACATCTACCTTCACGCTGGCCCTATTTTTTTAAATATATATTTATATATTTTTATTTTTTGCAGTATTGGGGATGGAACCCAGGGGCATTCTACCTGTGAGCTATACCCCGAGCCCTATTTTTTATTCTTCATTTTGAAACAGGGTCTCACTAAGTTGTGGAGGGCCTCACTAAGTAGCTGAGGCTGTCTGTGAACTGCAGTCCTCCTGTCTCAGTCTCCCAAATGCTGGGATTACAAGTGTGTGCTACCATGCCCAGCTTTCAAAGATATTATTATTATTATTATTATTATTATTATTATTAATTATTATTATTGTGGTACTGGGGTTCCTGGAAGCCCTTCTACCTCCGGGCTACACTCTCAGACCTATTTTTTTTTTTTTTTTGAAACAGGGTCTCTTAAACCAGAGCGGCTGGCATCGAACCTGCGCGATCCTCCTGTCTCCACCTCCGAAGTGCGGGGGATTACAAGCATATGCTACCACGCTCGGCTCAAAGATAGTTTTTTTTTTTTTTTTTTTTTTTTGTGGTACTGGGGTTCCTGGAAGCCCTTCTACCTCTGGGCTACACTCCCAGACCTATTTTTACATTTTTATTTGGAAACAGGGTCTCCTAAACCAGCGCGCGCAGCTGGCTTCGAACCTGTGCGATCCTCCTGTCTCTGCCTCCCAAGCGAGGCAGGCGGGGATTACAAGCGTGCGCCACCATGCCCGGCCTCAAAGATAGTTTTTAAAAATACTTTCATTTGTTGCAAAGAAACTTAGAATGATAGCTTTTTTTGTTTGTTTGTTTGTTTGTTTGTTTGTTTTGGTACTACAGATGGAACCCAGTGGCTTTCTACCTCTGGGCTACACTCCCAGACCTATTTTATATTTATTTAGGAACAGAGTCTCACTAAGCTGCTGAGAACCTCACTAAATAGCTGAGGCTGGCTTTGAACCTGTTCAGTTCTCCTGTCTCAGCCTCTCAAGTATTGGGATTATTCCTGGCAGTATGATAGGCTTTTAAAAAACTCAAACTCAGCTGGGTGTGGTGGCGCACACTTGTAATCCCAGTACTTGGGAGGCTGAGACAGGAGGATCGCACAGGTTCGAAGCCAGCCTCAGCTACTTAGTGAAGCTCTCTGCAACCTAGTGATACCCTGTTTCCAAATAAAATAGTAAATAGGTCTGGGAGTGTAGCCTGGAGCTAGAAAGCCTCTGGGTTCCATCCCCAGCACCACCAAAATAAATAAATAAAAAAAAAATAAAAAAAATTTGTGGTACTAGGGATAGAACCCAGGGACATTCTACCTCTGAGCTGTGCCCCCAACCCTATATTTTATCTTTATTTTGAAACAGGGTCTCACTAAGAAGCTGAGGCTCTCCTCGAACTGCGATCCTCCTGAGTCAGCCTCCCAAATGCTGAGATTAAAAGTGTGCACCACCATGCCCAGCTTCAAAATTTGTGTGTGTGTTTTGAAGGGTATGGAACTCAGGGGCATTCTACCTCTGAGCTACACCCCAACCCTATTTTATTTTTCTTTAGAAAAGGTCTCACTAGGTTGCTGAAAGTCTCACTACTTTTTGAGGCTGTCCTCTAACCTGTGGTCCTCCTGTCTCAGCTTCCCAAGTATTGGAATTACATGTGTGTATCACTATGCCCAACTCTGAGTTAAATTTATGTTACTTTGTAAAGATACTTGAAATGGTAGTACTCTGAAATGCTAAACTGTAGAACTAAAACAGGGGTATTATACCAATGTTTGATTGACTTGTCAGGGGATTCTGCTTCCCTAATGGAAATATTAGAATCAACCTCACAGTGTTATTAAAACAATCAACTGAATAAATACATTTAATTGTCTAGGTCCAAGTGCTGAATATTTCCTATTACTTGTTATCACTCTTGTTACTTATTTACTAAAAACTTGTCACTTTGTCCGGACCTATCATTGACCAAAACAAGTTACCATTCTCTTAATCAAACTACCCTCTTTATTTATTGCCTCCAGTTTTTTTTTTTTTTTTTCTTTACTGGGATTACTGGGGCTGGAACCCAGGCGCATTCTACCTTCGAGCTACACCCCCAGCCCTATTTTTTATCCTTTATTTTGAAACAGGGTCTCACTAAGTTGCAGAGGGCCTCACTAAGTAGCTGAGGCTGGCTGCGAACTTGTGATCCTCCTATCTCAGCCTGTGATGTACTGGGATTACAAGTGTGCACCACCACGCCCCGCCACTGCCTCCAGTTTTGGCTGTCAGCATCTCCCTTACCAGATCCTAAAGCGCCCAAATCTTCTACCCTACCAGGTCCAGAGCAGGCATTCAAATATTAGTTCTCCAACTTTTATTTCACTCAAAAATTACATGCCACCACGTGACGTTTACGTATTAGGACACCTAAAGAGCATTTATGAAATAAATCGTGAGCAGGGAGAGCCCAACACTAAGTCAAACTTTTAGTGCAATACCCATTCTCATTGCTTTTCGCTGACGTCAACCGGCCCCCCGACCTCTGACGTCGAGGAGGCGGGTCTAGGGAGACAGCTGGACTTCCTCGGCCCGCCTTCCCAGGCCCGGCCGGCGCGGTCCCCAGCCCTGCCCCTTGGTCTATGTGGCGTTTCTATTGGCCAGTTTTCCCGAGGAGGCCGGCCGTGTCTCCGCCCCGCCCACAAGAGGGCGTGGCCTTCCCGCCCCAGGGGCCGGGACGGAGGGGGTGGCCGCGTCCGCCATCTTGGATTCCGCGGTAGCGCTGGCGGCAGCGGGGCGCCGCTTCTGGGGAGTGGCTCTTCCCTCCCCTCCCTCCTCCGGTCGGCGGCGGCAGCTCCTCCCACTGGGGGGGGTGGCGCGGCGGCGGTGGCACCTAGGCCATGGCGGCGACTACTGCTAACCCCGGTGAGGAGACGGAGGACCGGGGCGCTGTAAAGGGGGAGGGGCTGGCGGTGACAAGCGCGGAGCCCGGCGGCTGCGGGGCCCGCGGGGCGGCCGCGGTGGGGGAGGGGCCGCGGGCGGGGCGGGGCCGCGGGCCGGGGGACCTGGGGTCCCCGCTCCGAACTTCGTCGGGGCAGCGGCGGCTCGGCGCCCGCCCGCCCCGCCGCTCGGGTCTTTAAGCCTCCGCCAGCTGAGGATCCCCGGGGCCGGATAGCTGTAGGCAGTGGCTGTACTTGGAGAGTTCGGATTCCTGTCCGAGCACCGCCTGGCTCCCTAGCTGAGGTGTGGGTTCCAAGCACTTAAGCGTTTAGATTGTAATTTAAAATTGAAAACGCTTGCATAGATAAACCTGGTTTTTGTAGCGCACGCCTGTAGTTCCAGTACTTGGGAGGCTGACACCGGACGATCGTAGGTTCGAGACCAGCCCCAGCAATTTAGCAAGACACTATTTCAGAATTATAATAATGTTTTTTTTTTAAGGAGTGGAAGTGTAGCTCGGAGGTAGAATGACCCTTCAATTTAATCTCTACCACAAAATAAATAAATGAAGAGAAAGTAAAATTTTTGAATATATATGCTGAATCTGTTTGTTGGCTTTACCTCTCACCCCACACCCTCAGGCTATGTACTTTGAAATTTGGGCTCAGGTGTTAAGAGGGTCCAGAAATGTCTCTTCCGGTTCGGAGGGCAGAGGTTGTGGTTCAGGACAATTTTTTTTTTTTGTCCAGAAACCCATGTTTAAATCTTGTGAGGCCTAGATCGAGGCAATTCTCATGCTTTAAGGAAAGTTTAGTTCCATTCCATTTCCCAGAAAACATTCATGGAAAAAAAAAATCCAGCCAGTCTTGGCTAAGATATGGAATAGGTTTTAACGTCATTCTAGAGAGATACAGATCTTCAAAATCCTAGTCCCCGCCCTCTTTCCATGATTTTATTTCTCTCTAGAAAGTGTTTCATTTTAGGGGGCCTATTTTAGCTTGCTAACCTTGGCCCTTTATTGTAAAATAAAAGTCATCCTTTCCTAGAAATCCATATCTTTGGCTGGGTGTGGGCACACTGCTGTATTGCCAGCTACTTGGGGGGCTAAGAATGATCACAAGTTGGGGCTAGCCTCTGAAATTTAGGGAGACTGTCTCATTATAAATAAAAAGCATTTTTAAAATAAAAGTCAATTTGTCAGCTTTAAAAAATAAAAAGCGTTGGGGATGTAACTCAGTGGAGATCATCTGGGTTCAATCTTTAGTACTGCCAAAAAAAGCGGGTTGGGGGGGGTAGGAGGGACTGCACAGGTGGTGGGGATTCCGTACTGTGCCCATGTTGAGATTTAAATTTGATTTTCTTCATGTCTCTGAAAGGCAATATAATTTTGCAGTACCCAGGTATGATATTTAGTTGAATCACTGTATAATTTATTGTCTTTTCCACTATGATTCTGGAAGCTGAGCTATTTTAAGAAATTTGTCACATGTCAGTTACCACGTTTTTAATCTTTAAAAAATATTTTAGGGTAAAAGGAGATAAAATTAATGACCAGATTTCATTGAGAAAAATGCTGACTGATAGAATAAAGCTGTACGACTGTAAAAATGTTGCTAGGGAAAACCTGACCTTGTAGTTAAATAACCTATCTGAACTAGGGAGTAAATAAACAAGATTTTAAACTCATCACACGTTGCAAAAATCTAGTATAACACTCGCCAAATTGGGAGGCATTTCTCCTGTTAAGAAGTGGCCCGGGTAAACAAGTTTTAGTGCATATGTCAAAGCTTTTTTCCAGCTGTGTGGGTGGGGTTGCTTTATTTTGTTTTCCAACAACCCTCACCAGAATGATAATCTCTTGACTCTGTTTTCATTAGCTGATGAATATCAGCTTAAATCTTAAACCAAAAGTAGGGTTTTTTTTTTTGTGTGTGTGTGTGTATGCAGTATCTTTGTTAGTGTTGATTATGTTTATTGTTCTTTGGCTGCTTGCTATTTCAGTGTTTGTTTATTTTTGTGGTACTAGGGATTGAACCCAAGGGCATTCTACCTCTGAGCTACACCCCAACCATAATTTTATCTTTTAGTTTTTGAAATGGTCTTGCTAGGTGATGAGAGTTTTTTGCTGAGGCTGTCCTCGAATCTGAAGTCCTCCTGTCTTAACTTTCCAAATACTGGGATTACAGGATTGAATCCAGGGGCATTCTTCCTCTGAGCTAGTACACCCCCAGCTCTTTTTATTTTTGTTTTGAAACAGGGTCTTTCTAGGTTGACAAGAATCTCACTACTTACTGAGGCGGTCCTCCAACCTGCAGTCTTCCTGTCTCAGTCTCCCAGGCATTACAGGCATGCACCACTGTGCAAGGTTTAGATGTCTTTTTGTTTTTTTGCAGTACTGAGGATTGAACTCAGGGGCCTTCTACCTTCAAGCTATATCCCCAGCCTTATTTTTTATTATTTATTTATTTTCCTTGTAGTACTGGGGATGGAACCCAGGGGCCTTTCTACCTCTGGGCTATATTCCCAAGCCTCTTTTTTTTTTTTTTTTTTTAAATATATATACTTTATTTAGAAACAGGGTCTCACTAAGTTGCTGAGAGCCTCACTAAGTAGCTGAGGCTGGCTTCGAACGTGTATGAACCTCCTGTCCCAGCCTCCTAAGCGCTGGGATTACAAGCATGTACCACCATGCCCGGCTTATTCTTTATTTTGAAACAGGGTTTCACTAAGTTGTAGAGTCTAAGTAGCTGAGGTTGGTTGTGAACCTGCAGTCCTTCTGTCTCAGCCTCCCAAGTACTGGGATTACAAGTATGTGCCACCAGCGCTCCCCTGCCCCAGATGTCGTGTGTGTGTGTGTGTGTGTGTGTGTGTGTGTGTGTGTGTGTGAGAGAGAGAGGGGGGGGGAGGGAGGGGGAGGGAAAGAAAGGTACTGGGGATGGAACATGGAACCCAGGATCATTCTACCTCCGAGCCACACCCTCAAGCCCTATTTATTTATTTATTTTTTAGGCACTTTAATTTTGAAATAGGGTCTTACTGAGTTGTGAAGGGCCTCCCTAACCAAATGCTGGGATTATAAGCATTCCACCCATCTGGTCTTAGATGTCTTTCTTTTGTATTGTATGTGTGGTACTGGGGATGGAACCCCAGGGGCATTCAACCTCCAAGCTACACCCCAGCCATTTTTTTTTTCTTTTCTTTTTTTGTCAGGTGTGGGGATGGAACCCAGGGACATTTGACCTCTGAGCTACACCCCCCTGGCCTATTGTTTATTCTTTATTTTGAAACAGGGTCTCACTAAATTGCCAAGGGCCTCACTAAGTAGCTGAGGCTGTCAGTGAACTGATCCTCTGGTCTCAGCCTCCTGAATGCTGGGATTACAAGCGTGTGTCACCATGCTTGGTACCCTGCCCTATTTTTTATTCTTTGTTTTGAATCAGGGTCTCACTGAGTTGCAAAGGGCTTCACTAGTTGAGGCTGTCATGAATCCTGATCCTCCTGTCTCAGCCTCCCAAATACTGGGATTACAAGTGTGTGCAACCACACCTGGCTTATTAGATTTCTTTTTTGATGTTGAAAATTTTTTTATTTCTCCTAAGTTTCTGATTCCCATGTCCAATATGTGATAACTAAATAAATCTATTTTTCCTTTTTTCCCCCTTTGTCCCTTAATGTCAAAAGGGAGAGATCATGAATGTTTTGTGGAGTTCGTTAGTCTCTTATATTTTGCGAAACGAGATCCATGAATGGGGGACATAGGATGGAAATGTACTGTGTTCAGTGTAAGGAAAGTAAATGTTTTCATGTAAGAATTTCTTGCTACATTGTCATCTTTTTTCCTTAGAGCCATGTTAGGGACCAGGGACATCATACCAATATCATTGTTGTTCTTTGTATTTTTGCTGGAGTTGAGTACTGATTGATTTTTTTTTTATCATTCTTGTTCTTTCTTCACATGTATTTGTACTACGAATTGAACCCAGGGGCATTCTACCTCCAAGCTGTCCTCCTAGCCCTTTTTATTTAGAAATAGGGTCTCATTAAATTGCTGAGGCTGGTCTCAAACCTGCAATCCTCCTATCTCAGCCTTCCAAGTAATGGGATTACAGTCATGTGCCAGCATGTCCCGCTGCAAAAAAAAGTTTTTAAATATTTCAAGGCCGAGCGTGTTGGCATATGTTTGTAATCTTAGTACTTGGGAGGCTGAGATAGGAGGATCAGAGATTCAAACCAGTCTTATCAATTTAGTGAGACTTCAACAACCTACCAAGATCCTGTTTCAAAACAAAAAAATTAAATGATGTTAGAGGTATAGCTTGTTGGTAGAATGCCCCTGGGTTCAATCCTTGGTACCACAAAAATATTTCAAAGCTGAGCGTTTTGAGGCATGCCTGTAATCCCAATAATTGGGAAGCTGTGACTGGAAGATCACAGATTTGAGGCCAGCCTCTGCAAGACCCTATTTTAAGTAAATAAACAAAATAGGGTTTGGGGTATAGCTCAGAAGCACTATGTGCCTGGATTCAATCCCCACTACCAGTTAAAAAAAAAAAGAAGTATTTCAGCTGGGTGCAGTGGTGCACAGCTGTAATTCCAGTTCCAAGAAGGTTGAGACAGGAGGGTCATAGGTTGGAGGCTGCCTAAGTAATTTAGGGAGGCCCTCAGCAACTTAAGACACTGCTTCAAAATAAAGGGCTAGGGATGTGTCTCAGGGGTAGAGCTCTCCCCTAACATGAGCAAACCCCTAGATTCAACCCCCCCACACACACACACTGCAAACAAACACACAACCCAAAAAATAGAAAGTGCACATCTGTAATTCCAGTACTTAGGAGGTTAAACTGGAGGATCACAGGTTTGAGGACCGCCTCAGCAATTTAGCGAGACTCTAAGTGACCTAGGGTTTTCTTTTTTTTTTTTTTTTTTTTAGTACTGGAGATGGAACCTAGGAGCTTTCTACTTCTGAGCTATACCCCCAACCCTGTTTTTTATTTTTTATTTTGAAACAGGATCTTACTGAGTTACAAAGGGCCTCACTAAATAGTAGCTGAGACTGTCGGCGAACCAGGATCCTTCTCTTTCAGATTCCCAAATGCTGTGATTACAACAGTATGTCACCATGCCCAGCTTCAGTTATATTTATTCTGACTATTTTTTTATGGTACTGGGGATTGAATCCAGGGATATTCTACCTCCCGGCTATACCCCTAGCCCTATTTTATTTTTTATTTTGAAATAGGATCTCACTAAGTTGTGGAGGGCCTCATTAAGTAGCTGAGCTGGCTACTTAATGGGACCCTACTGTTTTAGCCTCCCAAGTACTGGGGTTACAGTGTGCCACCACATCCAACTTTGTTCTTATTTAAAGACTGCTGGAGCCAGGCGTGGTAGTGCACGCTTGTAATCCCCGCACTTGGGAGGTGGAGACAGGAGGAACGCACAGGTTCGAAGCCAGCCTTGCTGGCTTAAGAGACCCTGTTTCCAAATAAAATATAAAATAGGTCTGGGAGTGTAGCCCAGAGGTAGAAGGGTTTCATCCCCAGTACAAAAAAAAAAAAAAAAAAAAAAAAAGACTGCTGGATCCTGGTGTGATGGTGCATGCTTGTAATCTTATTACTTGGGAGATTGAGACAGAAGGATCTCAGGTTCAAGGCCAGCATCAGTAATTTAGGAGGCCCTCAGCAATTTAGCGAGACTGGTTCAAAATAAAAGATAAAAGGACTGGGAGTTTAACTTAGAGGTAGAAGTCTTCTGGATTCCAGCCTCAGTACCACACACACACACACACACACACACACACACACACACAAGACTGCTAGTGACAGTCCTTCATTGTCTTCAAGGGACCTGGGACCTGGTTCTTCATCTTATATCTTTTTTTTTGGAATTGGGGCTTGAATGCAGGGACATTCCATCTTCGAGCTACACTCCCAGTCCTTTTTATTTTGAAACAGGATCTTGCTAAGTTGCCAAGGCTATCCTTTAACCTTTGATTCTCCTGTCTCAGCCTCCGAAGTACTGGGATTACAGGTTTGGGCTACTATAGCTGGGTTTATTTTATATATATATATATAAAATTTCTTTTGTAATACCAGAGATTGATTGAACCCAGGGGCATTCTACATCCAAGCTTTACCCCCAACAGTATTTTTTATTCTTTATTTTGAAACAAGGTCTCAACAAGTTGTGGAGAGTCTCACTAAGTAGCTGAAGCTAGCTTCTAACCTGCGATCCTCCTGTCTCAGCCACAGCCAGCTTCATTAGATCTTAATATGCTATTTGATCAGAAGAAGAAATAGATATGGTGTGTAGTCTGCTCATTGCTAAAGTACTAGTTTTAACATGATGATTACTTTTTTTCTGTATGAATTGATATTCTTCATACTCTGTAACTTTTTACTAATTCTACTCATGAGTGAAAAGTAGTCTTTCTTTATAAATTACTAATAACTAGCCGGGCATGGTTGGTACATGCTTATAATGCCAGCATTTGGGAGGCTGAGACTGGAGGATCACGGTTTGTGGACAGCTTCAGCTACTTAGTGAGGCCCTTTGCAAATCAGTGAGACCCTCTTTCAAAATAAAGAATAAAAAATTGGACTGGGAGTACAGCTTGGAGGTAGAATGCCCTTTGGGTTCCATCCCCAGTACTGGGGAAAAAAATTACTAATAACTTTGTGATTTTTTTTTTTTTGGTGGTACTGGGGTTCCTGGAAGCCCTTCTACCTCCGGGCTACACTCCCAGACCTATTTTATATTTTTATTTGGAAACAGGGTCTCATAAGCCAGCGCAGCTGGCTCCGAACCTGCGCGATCCTCCTGTCTCCGCCTCCCAAGCGTGGGGATTACAGGCGTGCGCCACCACGCCCAGCTTGTGAACATTTTGTGTGTGTGTGTGTGTGTGTGTGTGTGTGTGTGTGTGTGTGTCTTTGGACCATATTCCTCCTGTCTCACCCTCCCAATGATGAGATTACAACTGGGATTACAAGCACCTGGCTATTTATTTATTTATTTTTGGTACTGGAGGTGGAACTTGGGCTTTTCTACCTCTGGGCTATACTTCCAGACCTATTTTTTATACTTTATTTGGAAACAGGGTCTCACTAAGTTGTTGAGGGCCTCACTCAGTAGCTGAGGCTGGCTTCAAACTTGTGCGATCCTCCTGTCTCAGCCTCCCAAGCGCCGGGATTACAAGCGTGCGCCACCATGCCTGGCTGCCTTACTTTATTTTTTCAACAGGTTTGCTGATAACCTCAGCTTCTTAGTGGGTCCCTCTGGAACTTAGACCCTATTTCAAAATAAAGAATAAAATAGGGCTGGGTATAGCTTAGAGGTAGAATGCCCCTGAGTTCAATTCCCAGGAGAGAAAACACCACACACACACACACACACACACACACACACACACACACGCACGATGTCAAGATAATTTTTCAAGTTATATTTTATTGCAAAGTCTTTTTTTTTTTTTTTTTTTTTTTGGTTTTGTTTTCGTTGGTTCTAGGGATTGAACCCAGGGGTTTTCTACCTCTAAGCTACACCCTCAGCCCCACTTTTTACATTTTTAAGTTGTGGAGGGCCTCCCTAAATTGCTGAGGCTGGCTGCAAACCTCCTTCTGTCTCAGCCTTCTAAATACTGGCATTTCAAATGTGCCCCACCATAGCACACACCACACCTGGCTTGCAAAGACTTTTTAATTTTGTGATACTGGGGATAGAAGCCATGGGCATTCTACTTCTGAGCTGCACCCTCAGCCCTATTTTATTATTTTATTTTGAAACAAGGTTTCCTAAGTTGTGTGGAGGGCTTCATTAAGTTGTTGAGGCTGGTGGGGAACCTGTGATACTCTTATCTAAGCCTCCTAAATATTGGACTACAAGTTTGTGCTACCATGCCCAGCATGCAAACACTGTGTGTGTGTGTGTGTGTGTGTGTGTGTGTGTGTGTGTGTGTAACCCTGGAGCATTCCACCTCTGAGCTACATCCCCTGCCCTATTTTTATTCTTTTTTTGAAACAGGGTCTCACTAACTTGCAGAGGGCCTAAGTAGCTGAAGCTGTCTGCGAATCAGGATCCTCCAGTCTCGGCCTCCCTAATGCTGGGATTACAAGTGTGTGCCACCATACCCGGCTTGCAAACGCCTTTTAAAAATAATTAATATATTTTACTAATTCAGTAGTTGAAAAGGAGCCTCAATCTGTACTTCTCCATTCTTGGAACTTTACTTTTCCTGTTTACTTTGGATTAATATTCTCTCACCTTAGTTTTTGGCATTCTAAATCTCTCCCCATTTTGAGAATAATGTTTTGGTTCTGTTATGGATGACTTTCATCTGAGGGATCTTCACATACCAGGTGATGGCTGATCTTTTTTTCTTGAACCCAGGCGTGTTCTGCCTCTGAGCTGTACCCTTAACCCGTTTTAGTTTCTGTTTTGACACAGGGTCTTGCTAGGTTGCTGAGGGTCATGATAAGTTTTGAAGGCTGGCCTGGAACCTATATGGTCTTCTGTCTCAGCCTCCCATGTTCTGGGATTATAAGCATGTGCCACCATTCCTGGTAGTGATTGATAATTTAAAAACTAAATTACAGTACTCAAGAAAAGTAAACATGCTGGGTGCAGGTAGAGCATACCTGTAATAACAGTATTTTGGAGTCTGAGACAGGAGGATTGCAGGTTCGAGGTCAGCCTCATCATTAGACCTCAGCTGGGCGTGGTGGCGCACGCTTGAAATCTCAGTGCTTGAGAGGCTGAGACAGGAGGATCACACAGGTTCGAAGCCAGCCTCAGCTGCTTAGTGAGGCTCTCAGCAACTTAGTGAAACCCTGTTTCCAAGTAAAGTATAAAATATATCTGGGAGTATAGCCCAGAGGTAGAAAAGCCTCTGGGTTCCTCCCCCAGTACCATACACACACAAATTAGTAAGACCTTATTTCAAAGTAAAAAATAAAAGGGCTTGTGGCATAAATCGGAAATAGAATGCCCCTGGGTTAAAGTAAATCCCTAGTAAAAAGAAAGAAGGAAAAAAGAGAACTAAACTTGTTGGGGTGTAGCTCAGTAGTAGAGTGCTTGCCTGGCATGTGAGAGGCCTTGGGTTTGCTTCCCAGTGCAGAAAAAAAGAAAATGAAACACATTTTCTTTGAGTTTACCTTAGTCATAACATCTTAGAATTGTTTAATTTTAAAACTAGTAAAATTTAAATTTTCCATTATGGAAACTGTCTTTCAAATTATCTTTGTCCCTGAGATAATTTAGTGAAGTTATTTGGTACCTTGTAAGTGTATTGAAAATAGTAGCTTCCTTCAATCCCAAGTAACACACACACACACACACACACACACACACACACCCTAAAAACAAGTAGGAAAAAGAAAAACATCAACCCTGTATAAAGGTGAGTATAGTATTGTATTGAATGACACTAGACAAGATCTGAGTAAATGAATGATGTGGCATATGGTTGGGGAAATACAGTATCACAATAGTATTGTTCTTTCATAATTAATAATTTGAACATTATTGAAGTAATCTCAATTTTTTGGTGGTTGTTAAAACTTCACACAGATTTTAAGGTTCAAAAGAAAGGTGAGCCGGGTGTGGTGGCGCACACTTGTAATCCCAGTACTTGGGAGGCTGAGACAGGAGGACCGCACAGGTTCAAAGCCAGCCTCAGCTACTTAGTGAGCCTCTCAGCAACTTAGTGAGACCCTGTTTCCAAATAAAGTATAAAAATAGGTCTGAGAGTATAGCCTGGAGGCAAAAAGCCCCAGGGTTCCATCCCTGGTAATACCAAAAAACAAAACATACAAAAAAGAAAAAATTCAGAAAGATGAAATATGTAACGTTCAGATGTTTTTAAACACTTAAAATTTATATTCTGAGATAATTTTAGATTCATAGTTACTAGAAATGATACAGAGATCTCCTATATCTTTAAGTAGTTTCCTTCTGTGGTGGTATTTTGCAAAAAAGTATCATGAGTAGGATATTGATATTGATATAGTTAAGATACAGAATTTTGAGTAGGTGGGGTGGCACATGCCTGTAATCCAGCATTTAGGGGGCTGAGACTGGGAAAGTGCAAGTTTGAGGCCAGGGCATGCTAATTCATTGAGACCCTGTTTCAAAATAAATAAAAAAGGCTGGATATTTAGCTCAGTGGTAAAGTGCTGGCCTGGCATGCATGAGGCCCTGGATATGGGGGGTTAGGGGGTGAATAGCCTCCAACCTACAATCCTCTTGTCTGAGCCTCCAAAGTACTGGTATTACAGACATGCACCACCACACCCTAGCTTTTTTTTTTTTTAAACTGTGTGTGTGTGTGTGTGTGTGTGTGTGTGTGTGTGTGTGTGTGTGTGTCTGGGCCTGAATCTAGGGGCATTCTACCTCTGAGCTGTACCTCTAGCCCTATTTATTATTATTTTGAAACAAGGTTTCACTTAAGTTGTAGAGGGCCTCACTAAGTAGTAGAGGCTGGCCAGGAACCTGGGATCCTTCTTTCTCAGTCTCCCAAGTACTGGATTACAAACATGTGCCATGAAGCCTGGCTTATTTTTCCTTTTTAAAAATAATTGTAAGCCGAGCGTGGTAACGCACGCTTGTAATCCCCGTGCTAGGGAGGCTGAGACAGGAGGATCACACAGGTTTGAAGCCAGCCTCGGCTACTTAGTGAGGCTCTCAGCAACTTAGTGAGCCCCGTTATAAAATAGGTCTGGGAATATAGCCCAGAGGCAGAAAGCCTCTGGGTTCCACCCCCAGTACCACCAAAAAAAAAAAAAAAAAAAGTAAGTCAGGCTTGGTGGCACCTGCCACCAAGTACTTGGAAGGCTGAGACAGGAGAATTGCAGGTTCAAGGCCAGCCTCAGCAGTGTAGTGAGAACCTGTTTCCAAACAAAAGATAAAAAGGCTAGAGGTGTAGTTCAGAGGTAGAATGTTCCTGGATTCCATCCCCAGTAAACAAAACAAAACACAGACAAATAGTAATAATAATTATAAATGATTCTGTATTTTTATTTTGGTTGCATATATTAATTGTAAGTATGAAGAAATGCAATTGATTTTGTATTTGTATGTTGTACCCTGTGACTGTTAAATTCACTTATTCTAGGAGTTTTCTTTCTTTTTTTGGGGGGAGGTGGGGGTATAGAGCCCTTAGTATTTTCTAACAGGGATGTAACCCTCATATAGGGACAGTTTAATTTCATCATTTTTTATTTGGATGATTTTTATATTCGTGTGTGTGTGTGTGTGTGTGTGTGTGTGTGTGTGTATGTATGTGTGTGTGTGGTACTGGGGGTGGAACCCAGAAACTTTCTACCTCTGGGCTATGCTCCCAGCCTTATTTTATATTTTATTTGGAAACAGGGTCTCTCTAAGTTGCTGAGAGCCTCACTCAGTAGCTGAGGCTGGCTTCGAACCTGTGCGATCCTCCTGTCTCAGCCTCCCAAGCGCGGGGATTACAAGTGTGTGCCACCACGCCCGACTATGTTCTTTTCTTAAATGTTTGCTCTGGCTAGAATTTTCCACACTATTTGAGTAAGTGGAGAAAGTGGACATTCTTGTTCAGTTTCTAGGCCTAGGTGAAAATACTGTCTTTCACTATGTATAAGCTCTATGAGGGGTTTGTGTGTGTGTTAAAATTATTTTATCAAGTGGAAGATGGTTTCCTCTATTTCTATTTTATTCAGAGAGTTTCTTTTGTGTGTGTGTGTGTGTGTGTGTGTGTGTGTGTGTGTGTGTGTGTCTCACTGGGGATTGAACCCAGTTCTACCTCTGAGTGTACTCCCAGCTCTGTTTTATTTTTATTTTGAAACTAGATCTTGGTAGGTTGACAAGAGTCTCACTGTTTGCTGAGGCTGTCCTCAAACCTGCAATCCTATTGTTATGGCCTCCCAAATTGTGGAATTACAAGCGTGTGCCACTATGCCCAGCTGAGTTTCTTTTTTAATCAAAAATTGTATGTTGAATTTTGTCACCTTTTTTTTTGCGGTACTGGGGATGGAACCCGGGGCATTCATTCTACCTCCAAGCTACACCTCAGCCCTGTTTTTATTCTTTGGTTTAAAACAGAATCTCACTGAGTTGCAGGGGCCTCACCAAGTAGCTGAGGCTCCTTCAGCCTCCGAAGTCCTGGATCACAGGCATGCACCACTCCACCTGGCTTTGTCACGCACTTTTTATGCATTGGTTGATAATATGATCAGATCTTTTTTTTCTTCTCTAGCCTGTTAATATGGTAGATTAATTATCTCATACTTAACAAGTCTTCATTTCTAGAATAACCCAAATTTGTTTGTATTTTCGTATATTGTTACATTCTGTTTGCTAAATTTTCTTTTTTTTCCTTTTTTTTTTTTTGGTGGTACTGGGGTTCCTGGAAGCCCTTCTCCCTCCGGGCTACACTCCCAGACCTATTTTATATTTTTGAAACAGGGTCTCTTACGCCAGCACGGCTGGCTTCGAACCTGCACGATCCTCCTGTCTCCGCCTCCCAAGCGCGGGGATTACAAGCGTGCGCCACCACGCCCGGCTGCTAAATTTTCTTAGGGATTTTTGTATCTGTTTTCATGAGAATTTTTTTTTTTTTAATTGGGGGTAGAACCCAGGGCCTTTCTATTTCTGGGCTATAATCCCAGACCTATTTTATAATTTATTTGGAAAGAGGGACTCACTAAGTTGCTGAGAGCCTCACTAAGTAGCTGAGGCTGGCATTGAAACTGCGATCCTCCTGTCTCAGCCTCCCAAGTGCAGGGATTACAAATGTGAGCCACTATACCCAGCTAGAAATATTGGTTTCTAATTTTGTTTTGTTTTTCTTTTTTACTGTACTGGTTATTGAACCCAGGGGTATTCTACCTCTAAGCTATACCCCTTGCTCTAATTTTTGTTTTTTATTTTGAAACAGCATCTCACTAAATTGCGGAGGGTCTCACTAAGTAGCTGAGGCTGGCCTCAAACCTAAGATCCCGCTGTCTTAGCTTTCCAAGTACTGGGATTAAAAAAGCATGAGCTACCACACCTGCTTTGTTTTGTTTTTTAGTGTTTGTTAATTTTTTTTTTTTTACTTGACACTATTTTAATTTTTTTAATTTTTTTAAAAATTTTTTATTGGTGCACTGTATTCATACATCATAATGGGATAAAAATAATACTTTTGTAGACATACATGCACACATCGCCCAGTTAGCCCCTACCCCATCCCCACCCCGTTCCCTCCCCATCCCTCCTTCCCATGCTTGGCTTAGTGGTTGACATCTAGTATTATAGCAATTTATCCAATATTAACGTTGATAATCTCACATAACAGTTTCATTTGTCTGATACCAAGCTTTTGATGACTTAAAACATTTATATATTTCTTTTTGCTTTCTTCCTTACCAGAGAATATTTCTTTCTTTTTCTTTTTTAAGGTGAAACTATCATATATTTGTTTATTTTTCAGAAAAAATCTATCCTGATATGGAATATGGACTCTAGATATCCAAAACGATCTCGAAAAAGAACAAAGCTAGAAGATGTATATTTTCTGATTTCAAACCATATAAAGCTACAATAATTGAAACAGTGTAGTACTGTTATAAAGGCAGATATATAAACCATTGGAGTTAAATAAAAGCCTAGAGATAAATTTTTCCATATATTGTCAAGTTATTTTTGACAAGGTTTCCACGAACATTTGGTGGAGGAAATAATTATCTTTTAACTTAATATTGTTGAAAAATAATAATTACATGAAAAATAATAAAATCGGACCCTTACCTAACACCATATACAAATATTAGCCCAAAATAGATAAAAGACCTAAATATAAATCTTAAGACTATAAACTTTTAGAAGAAAATCTGGGTCATAAAACCTCACAACATTGAAATTGGCAGTGATTTCTTGGATATGATTTCAATGGGACAGGCAACAAAAGGGTAAACAAACTCCCTAAAAAATAAAAACATATTGTATATCCAAAGACAATGTAAACAGAGTTAAAAGTTACCGATAGAATGGGATAAAATATTTCCAAATGCTCTATCTGAAGGTATATTAATATTCCAATTAGAAATCCTAAAAATTAGCAACAATAAAAGCAAACAATACCATTTAGAGATAGGTGAAAGACTAACATAAATAATGAATCTCCACAGATAACCAATCTTAGTTGTCTGTTGGATAGAAAATCTTGTTTCTCTGGTTCTGGTGTGTGTTACCTATTTTTTCTTTGTAGTTAATCTCTTTGAGTATTTTCTCTAGTGCTGGTTTTGAAGACAAATTCCTTCAGTTTCTGTTTGTCGTGGAAGTTTCTTATTTCCCCATCTAATTTGATAGAAAGTTTTGCTGGGTAGGAAATTTTTTGCTGGAAGTTGTTTTCTTTCAGAGTTTGGAATATGTTCCTCCAAGCCCTTCTGGCTCTCATGACTTGGTTTGGGAAGTCTGGAGTGATTTTAATTGGTTTGCCCCTGTATGTCAGTTGGCCCTTTGTTTTTGTTGCCTTTAAGATTCTCTGCTTGACTTTCACATTGGTCATTTTGACAATTATGTGGTGTGGGGATCCTCTTCTCCAATCCTGTTGTTGTTGAGTGCACAGATGGAGCTGTAGTGGACTCGGTGAATTTGCTGCTGCTGCTGCCGGTGGCAATATGGCACCGCTGCCACGCCCTCGGCCGTGAAGCTGGCGTACTTTTTCTCTGTTTTTGAACTCTGCTCTGAGTCCCTGCAAGGTGTGCTGAGCCCAGCCTCTGGGAGCTTTAGATGCTCCCTGCTCTGAGAAATCTGCCAAATTCCTCACGGCTGATCCACAGTGGCTCACCTCGGCTCGCTGTCCGCCACTCCTCTCTGGAGCCTGGTGGGCTGTTGAGTGCGTTGGTCTGGTGCCGTCCGGTGAATTCACCGCTGCCGCCGGCAGTAAGGCGCTGCTGCTGCGTCCTCGGGCATGAGGCCAGCATATCTCCTTTGTGGCTCTGGGCTCCGTTCTGAGTCCCCCTCCTCTCTGGGGCCTGGTGCTGCAAGAAAGATGGCGCCTGCGCCGTTCCGCGCCGCGGCTCTGGCTGCAGCACTGTGGTCTGGTTTCTTTCTGGTGCCTCATTTTTCCAGCCCTCTTTTTCTCTGTCCCTTGTAATTACATTTTTTGTTTCTCTGCTGATGGTGTTTTCTGGCTATGAAAGGCACTGATTTTGTGGTAATAGAGATTGGTTGTTAGCGGGGCTCGTAAGCCCCGCTTTCCTCCGTCGCCATCTTCCTGGAAGTAGTGTTTGTTAATTTTAACATCAGATAAATAATAGCTTCAAAAATTGATTTTGAAGCCTCCCCTTCCTCAGCTCTTCTCTAGAAGAAATTGTGTAAAATTGGTGTTTATTCTTTTTTAATGTTTGACAGAATTTCATTGAAATGAGCCAGGCATGGTGGTACATGCTTCTAATCCCAGTTCTTGGGAGACTGAGATAGGAGAATCACAGGTTTGCTGCCAGCCTGAGCAACTTACTGAGATCCTCTGCAATGTAGTAAGACTTTGTTTAAAGTTAAGAAATAAAAAAAGAGCTGGGGGTATAGCTCATAAGTAGAATGCACCTGAGATCAATTCTCAATAAACACACACACACACACACACACACACACACACACACACACACTGTTTGGTACTGGCATAGGAATAGAAAAATACATTAATGTGGAGTGTAGAGAGAGACCCAAGTATGTGTAGACATATTAGGTGTAAAAAAGGAGATACTCAAGCTGGGCACAGTAGCACACGCTTGTAATCCCAGCATTTGGGAGGATTGCGATTCTCAGACAGCCTCAGCTTTGTAGTGAGGCCTTTTGCAACTCAGTGAGACCCTGTTTCAAAATAAAGAATAAAAAATAGGAGCTGGGCATGGTGGCACATGCATGCTTGTAATCCCAGCATTTGGGAGGCTGAGACAGGATTGCAGACAGCCTCAGCTACTTACCGAGGCCCTCTGCCCCTTAGTGAGACCCTGTTTCAAAATAAAGAATAAAAATCGAGCTGGTAGTGCAGCTCGAAGATAGAATGCCTCTGGATTCCATCCCCAGTAACCACACACATACACACACACACAAAGAATAAAAATATAGCTTGGAGGTAGAATGTCTCTGGGTTCCATCCCCAGTGCCACAAAAAAATTTTTTTTAACTATTAACATTTCATTCACAGTTTAAGCCGGGCGTGGTGGTGCATGCTTGTAATCCCCGCGCTTGGGAGGCAGAGACAGGAAGATTGAGTAGGTTGGAAGCCAGCCGCGCTGGCTTAAGAGACCCTGTTTCCAAATAAAAATATAAAAAAATAGGTCTGGGAGTGTAGCCCAGAGGTAGAAGGGTTTCCAGGAACCCCAGTATCACCCAAAAAACAAAAAAGTATTCACAGTTTAAGCAATTATTTAGCCAACTTGATGGAACCCAGGGGTGCTGTAACATTGAATTATACCCCTAACTTTTGTTATTATTTTATTTTGAAACAGGGTCTTGTTACATTGCTAAGGCTGGCCTTCAACTTGTGATCCTCCTATCTCAGCCTTTCAAAGACCTTCTTTTTAATTTATTTTATTTTTTTGGTGGTACTGGGGTTCATGGAAACCTTCCTACCTCCAGGCTACACTCCCAGACCTATTTTTATACATTTTTATTTGCAAACAGGATCTCTTAAACTAGCAAGGCTGGCTTTGAACCTGCGTGATCCTCCTGTCTCCGCCTCCCAAGTGGAGGGATTACAAGCATGCACCACCATGCCCGGCTAAGACCTTCTTTTAAAAAATGTGTATTTCATTTTTCTCCTAACAGAAATGACATCAGAAGTACCATCACTAGGTCCAGCCATTGCCTCTGTAAACCCTACATCAGGAATGCAAGGTGGAGGAGCCATTGTCCAGAGGGCTATTAAGAGGCGGCCAGGGTGAGTTTGAGTATAGTGTCATGAATGTCTGTCTCTTCTACAAACCAACCCACATGACTATTCCTGAGCCTCTTACTTTAACTGGTTATTTTACTGCACTGCTGTCATATAATTCTTCTTAGTCCTGAGATTTTTCCTTATATAGAATTGATCTTTTTAGCTCAGTTTCTCATAAGCAGGTGTGTGTGTGTGTGTGTGTGTGTGTGTGTGTGTGTGTATGATTAGTGATTGAAACCAGAGGCTTTCTACCTCCAACCTAAATCCCCAGCCTTAGTTTTGATGGGGCTGGCTTTGAACCTGTAATCCTCCTGTCTAAGCCTCCTAAGTGCTAGTATTACAGGCATGCACCACCATGTTTGGCCTTTTTTTTTTTTTTTTGGTGGTACTGGGGTTCCTGGAAGCCCTTCTACCTCCAGGCTATACTCCCAGACCTATATTTTAATTTTTTTTTTTTTTTTTTTTGGAAACAGGGTCTTTTAAGCCAGTGAGGCTGGCTTTAAACCTGCACGATCCTACTGTCTCTGCCTCCCAATAGCGGGGATTACAAGCGTGTGCCACCACGCCCGGCTTGGCTTTTTTTTTTTTTTAAACCAAAAATCTGTGCAAGCCGGGCATGGTGGCATATGCTTGTAATCCTAGTACTTAGGAGGCTGAGACAGGAGGATTGCAGGTTCGTGGCTAGCCTCAACTACTTAGTGAGGCCTTCTACAACTTAGTGAGACCCTATTTCTTTTTTTCTTTTCTTTTTTTTTTTTTTTTCAGTTCTGAGGATGGAACACAGGGCATTTGACCCTTGAGCTACACCCCCTGCCCTATTTTTTAGTCTTTATTTTAAACAGGGTCTCACTAAGTAGCAGAGGTTGTCCACAAACTGTGATCCTTCGGTCTTCGCCTCCCAAATGCTGGAATTTACAAGCATGTGCCACTACGCACGGCTTTAAGAGATGTCTTTAAGTGTTTCTTTTAAAGAAAGATTGGAAAATATAGAAAGTTCGGACAATAAAATAGCCGAAGTCTCAGTTTCTTAGTGGTAATCCTTTAGTCTTTTTTTTTTTTTTTACTTTTTGGCACTAGGAATGGAACTTGGGAATTTTACCTCCAAGCTATGGCCCCAGACTGTTCGTTCGTTCGTTCGTTCGTTCGTTCGTTCCTTCCTTCCTTCCTTCCTTCCTTCCTTGGTGGTACTGGGGTTCCTGGAAGCCCTTCTACCTCTGGGCTACACTCCAAGGCCTATTTTTTTAAAAAAAATATTTTTATTTGGAAGCAGGGTCTCTTAAGCCAGTGGGGCTGGCTTCGAACCTGCGCGATCCTCCTGTCTCCACCTCCTAAGCACCCAAGTGGGGGGATTACCAGCGTGTGACACCATGCCTGGCCTTCCCAGACCGTTTCTTATTTGGAAACAGGGTCTAGGTTGCTATAGCTGTCTTTTTTTTTTTTTTTTTTTTTTTTTTTTTGGTGGTAGTTGGGGTGGATCCCAGAGGCTTTCTAGCTCTGGGCTATACTCCCAGACCTATTTTATATTTTATTTGGAAACAGGGTCTCACTAAGTTGCTGAGAGCGTTACTAAGTAGCTGAGGCTGGCTTTGAACCTGTGTGATCCTCCTGTCTCAGCCTCCCAAATACTGGGATTACAAGCATGTACCACTACACCTGGCTGCCACAGCTGTCTTTGAACCTGCCAGTCCTCCTGTTTCAGCTTTCCAAGTACTGGGATTACAAGTGTGTGCCACCATGCCCTGCTGACTTTTTTTTATGCTAATGGAGATCGAACCCAGACGTAGTCTTCCTTTGAGCTATATCCCCAGTCTGATTTTCTTTTCGTTTTTTTTTTTTCTTTCTTTTTTTTTGCAGTACTGGGGATTGAACCCAGGGGCATTGTACTTCTGAGCTACATCTCCCAGCTCTATTTTACTTTTTATTTTTTTTTTTATTTTTTATTTATTTTTTTTTTCACGTGGCATGTAAAGTTTTAATGGCACGGCTCTCCCGGGGATCAGGGCGAGGCACCGTGGGGCCCGCGCACCTGTCCAAAGCTAGAGGACGCGGGCTCTCCTTTTAAAGGCATGCATCTCGCGAGATGGGGGTTTTACTCGTGGGAACGCCCAATTCTCGCGGGGGTTTCAGCCCCTCCCTTGCCCTGCAGAGGTCATGTGACACAAAGTCACATGAGTGCAGGACCCAACTTAACATTCCGGCCTTTTGATGGTAGGGATAATGGATGATGATTGGACCCTCTAGCTTCTTCCTGCTGTCAAGGGGCGTCGTCAGGGGCCCCAGGCCGGGAGGAGTCGGGAGTCCAGTCCCCCAGAAGGGGGTGCAGGTGGGTGCATAGCTGCAGTGCGAATTGGAGGTTACCCTGGACAGCTTAGTGATGTGCACTTGAGGAGGCTTGAACAGGCAAGGGCTATTAAAGAAAAAAACAAATCATGAGATTGAGCAGGCGACCAAAAAGGAGACTGGCTTACTCAGTACCTGGAGAGCTACCCTGAGCTGGCAAAGAGGATGGAGGTTGAGGGATCCAGGAGCCATCAGTCTTCAGCCAGGCTGAGTAGGGCCAGCGGCGGGGCCTGGTCTGGAAAGGTGCTCCCCCTGTGTTGAGGCACCTGGGGCTCAACCTTTTCCAAGGGCATTGTTCCAGTGGCCCTCCTGGCCACACGCCGAGCAGTCTGATTGGTGGGCGTGGCTTTGCCCCACTTGAGGCAGGCTCCTGGAGGTAGTTGTTGTTGCAGTCCTCCACACCTAGGTGGCGCTCCAGAGGGCTGAGCCGCCACCGCCAGCTGAAGGGCAGCTACCAGGGATCTGCTTTTTGGCAAAGTCGGAGTGTACGCTCCATTTCCGCCTGTTTCTCTCTGGAATTAAAACTTAGATGCTATGTTAAGGTTCTGTCAGCTGTGACGGACCTATACTCACAAAGAGCACGTCCCGGGGCTGGTGTCCGGCAAGAATGGCAATGCAGACTCCCCACGGGCAGAGGGTGTCGCCCCAGCCCCGGCGTTTCCCACAGCACCTAGGGCGCGCCCGAGCGGGCCGCCCAGCAAAATTGCAGTCTGGCACGGGCCAAGATGGTGACTGTGACATCACCAGGCAGTGACTACGCGCCATCACAAAATGGCAGCTGGCGGGAAAATAAATGGAAGCTGATGGGGGAGAGCATTTGGAGGGATACCAGACCGCTTATAAAAGTTCCTAACTATTCCTGGGCCACCGCAACCTATTTCCCAACTCGTATCAAGGCAGACAGGCTCTCAGGGCATCTGCTAGTATAAAGGTTCGACTCCCCATAATTGGTTCGCGGGCGGAAACGAAGAACAGGAAATGGGCGTCCCCGATTTCCCTGCTCAATCGTTCGGAAACAGAGGTTAAGAGATAGGGAAGAACGTCTTCATTCCTTCTCAAAACCGGAGGATGACCTGGTCATCCGCAGGGTGGTCCCAGTGGACCGGGGGACAATGGGTCACCAAGCGCTTGGATTTTTGGGTCCCAGTGGACCGGAAGACCCAAGTCCGGAACCCGCTAACCAAGGGAAGGAGGCAGTTTACCGGAGTGAAGTGTTGCCAGCCAGTGCTGGCTGCGACAGAAGCGCTGAGAAGCTGCTGGGAGCGTGGTGGAGCTGGGGCGCGTGGATGCCGGTGGCTGGTGTGGACGGCACTGGCGGCTGGCGCAGGCAGGATCAGTGGGGGTGCGCAGGCGGCATGGCTTGCCGGGCCCGCGGCGTGGAGACAAAATGGCTTCCAGGCACGTGGCAGTCGCTGAGGCTGGGCCCCGAGGAGCACCGCCAGTGAGCCTGGCTTGGGCGGGTGAAACGGAGCAGCAGCAGCAAGTAGAGCTACGCCTGGCGCGGGTGACTGTGGCGGACACCGAAGCCAGCTGTGCGCCGCCCAATGAGCCAGCCTGGGGCGGGCGGGGCAAACCGGCCAGAGGTCCCGGCGGTGACCGGAGAACCAAGCTGGAACGGTGCTTTAGGAGGTCCAAGCGGCAGGCAGAGGTCCTGGCCCGCGCAGGCAGTTGGCAGGCAGAGCAAGTGCCAAGCTGCCTGGCTCGGGCCGGAAAGATGGCCGCCGACTCCTAGGATTGGTTAGGAGTGGAAAGTGGGAGGGATTAAAGATTGTGAGGCCTCCAGTGAGGCCATGAGGTGGGAGGGGTTAAAGATGGCGAGGCCTCCAGTGAGGCCATGAGGTGGGAGGGGTTAAAGATGGCGAGGCCTCCAGTGAGGCCATGAGGTGGGAGGGGTTAAGGATGGCGAGGCCTCCAGTGAGGCCATGAGGTGGGAGGGGTTAAGGATGGCGAGGCCTCCAGTGAGGCCATGAGGTGGGAGGGGTTAAGGATGGCGAGGCCTCCAGTGAGGCCATGAGGTGGGAGGGGTTAAGGATGGCGAGGCCTCCAGTGAGGCCATGAGGTGGGAGGGGTTAAGGATGGCGAGGCCTCCAGTGAGGCCATGAGGTAGGAGGGGTTAAGGATGGCGAGGCCTCCAGTGAGGCCATGAGGTGGGAGGGGTTAAAGATGGCGAGGCCTCCAGTGAGGCCATGAGGTGGGAGGGGTTAAGGATGGCGAGGCCTCCAGTGAGGCCATGAGGTGGGAGGGGTTAAAGATGGTGGGGCCAAGATGGCGGTCCCCCAGTGATTCCACGTGTGCAAGATGGCGGGCCAAAGCTGGCGACCCCCCCCCCCCAGTAATCCCATGTGGCTGCTTACCGCAATGGCCAGGCCCAGGCAGCAGGGGTGGGCAGGCACAGGGTGAAGGGCGCCAGGGTGCGAGTCCGAGTGGAGGAACCAGCTGGAGCGCGGGCTGGACTTGGCGGGCTGGGGGCTGTTTAGCAGAGTGGCGGCCGCCTAGGTGGAGGAGGCAGGCGGCCCCGGCAGGCGGGTCTAAGCAACGCCAGGCGCGGAGAAGACATAGGTGCACGGCGTGGCGCAGTCCGCGGGCGGCGCGTTCCCATTCCAGCGGCGGGCGGCGTGGGCAGGCGGGAACGGTGGTTTTAGGAGGTCCAAGCGGCAGGCAGAGGTCCTGGCCCATGCAGGAGGTAGTCCACGCAGGCACGGGGCGGCAGCGGCGGCAGTGGTGGGAGCAACGCCTGCAAGCGGAGCGCTGGTGTGGGACCTCACAGTCGAGCTGCTGGCGGGTCGGAGAGTCCGGGGCTCAAAAAGAGTAAAAATAAAAAGAGAAAACAGAAAAAAAAAAAAAAAAAAAGGAAAAAAAATGGGTAGGGACCCAAGAGTTCTCCCGGTTCGGCACCAAATGATAAGTAAAATAAAAAATTAAATGTGAGTAAAATAAAAATAATGTGCATACGGCGGAGTGTGAAAAACACGAGAGAGGTCCGGTACATGTGGCATGTAAAGTTTTAATGGCACGGCTCTCCCGGGGATCAGGGCGAGGCACCGTGGGGCCCTCGCGCCTGTCCTACTTTTTATTTTGAAACAGGGTCTCACTAAGTTGTGGAGGCCCTTACTAAGTAGCTGAGGTTGACTGCAAACCTGAGATCCTCCCATCTTAGCCTCCCACGTACTGGGATTACAAGTGTGTGTCTCTATGCATGCTTCAGTTTTATTTCTTATTTGGAAACAGAGTCTCGCTAGGTTGATGAGAGTCTCAACTACTTGCTGAAGCTGTCTTTGAACCTGTGATCCTCCTGTCTCAGTCTCCCGAGTACTGGGATTACAGGCATGCACCACCACGCCCAATTCAAATGAGTAGCGTTTTGACTGGTGACCAGAGGCTTCAGGAAGAAGAGAAACAACCACTTGTAGAATTGATGCCATGTGCTTCACAGGCCTCCCGTTTAGAGATCTACGATAGCAGGTTATCCTAGTAGTAGAGATGCTAAGGTGACCACTGGGTTAAGTTGGTAACATGAACAACATTTTATTTTAGTAGACTACGAAGATTAGTAGGGGATTGGCCTACTCTATTTCCTATAATCTTCCTTAATCCCCTGCCATTAAAGTCACCTCTCCTTTCACTGAACATCTTTAACATGTTGACCCTGCTCCTCACATGTCGTTTTCCACTTTCACTTGTTTCATACATGTATTTGTCTATGCAGAAAGACCCTTCAGGGCAAGGTGGGCTGTTGTCCAGGGCCGTGGTAAGGTAGCAGTAGGTACTCTCTTCCTATTGCCAAACTTCTTTTCCTACTTTGTATAAGGAAGAGGTAATGCAGCTTCATATAAGTTCTCACTTTCCTTTTTCTTTTTTTTTTTTTTTTTTTTTTTTTTTTGGTGGTACTGGGGTTCCTGGAAACACTTCTACCTCCGGGCTACACTCCCAGACCTATTTTTATACTTTTTTGTTTGGAAACAGGGTCTCTTAAGCCAGCACGGCTGGCTTCGAACCTGCGCGATCCTCCTGTCTCCGCCTACCAAGCGCGGGGATTACGAGCGTGCGCCACCACGCCCGGCTTTCCTTTTTCTATTTTGATGTATAGGTAGCTATGCTGAGAAATTTTACATGCTCAATGTTCTGTATTATCAGTAGCCTTACAGTATTTTTTGCTGGCTTTCTGCAGGCTGGATTTCGATGACGATGGAGAAGGGAACAGTAAATTTTTGAGGTAAGAGTGTGGAAAAACTAACTAGATATCTCATATTAAAAATTGGTTAATCTTCCTACTTCTGACCTGTAATATTTTTATTCTTAGGAATGAGAGTGCTTCATCTGAGAACTATCCATTTTTATATTTATTATGTCCCAGACATAAATAATTTCAAAGGCAGGGGCTCAATAGGGTGGTACAGGCCTGTAATCCCAGTACTTGGGAGACTGAGACAGGAGCATCACAGGTTTGAGGCCAGCCTCAGCAACTTAATGAGAACCTGTTTAAAAAAAAAAAATCAATGCCGGGCATGGTGGCGCACGCTTGTAATCCCCGCGCTTGGGAGGCGGAGACAGGAGGATCGTGCAGGTTCGAAGCCAGCCGCGCTGGCGTAAGAGACCCTGTTTCAAAAATATAAAATAGGTCTGGGAGTGTAGCCCGGAGGTAGAAGGGCTTCCAGGAACCCCAGTACCACTAAAAAAAAAAAAAAAAGAAAAGAAAAGAAAAAGAAAAAAAAAATCAAAAGTGGCTGGGAGCCGGGCGTGGTGGCACACGCTTGTAATCCCCGTGCTTGGGAGACGGGGACAAGAGGATCCCGCAGGTTCGAAGCCAGGCGTGCTGGCTTAAGAGACCCTGTTTCCACATAAAAAAGTATAAAATAGGTCTGGGAGTGTAGCCTGTGGGAGTGTAGCCTGGAGGTAGAAGGGCTTCCAGGAACCCCAGTACCACCAAAAAAGAAAAAGTGGCTGGGAGTGTAGCACAGATGTAGAATTCCCTTGGTTTCATGCCCCAAAATAAATAACAACAACAACATTGTGACATAAGGCATGACTCACATGTGTGTGGTGATACTGGTCTGAGGAACCTACTGTTCTGCCAGTCAAAGTATAGCATGTGCAGTTATGTATAGTGTATAACACTTCACTGTTTCTGTATTTACTATACTGTTTATTATTTTATTTTGTACAACCAGGGATTTAACCCAGGGCTTCTTGCATGCTAGGCAGCATGTACCACTGAGCTCTATTCCCAGTTTGTATTGTTATTTTAGACTCTACAATAACACCTATTTTATTTTTTTGCAGTACTCTGGATTGAAAGTAGGGACATTCTACCACTGAGCTATAACTAGCCCTTTTTACTTTTTTTTTTTTTTTTTGTACTGGAGAATGAACCCAAGGGCATTCTACCTCTGAGCTACACCCCCAGCCCCATTTTTTATTTTTTATTTAAACAGTCTTATTAAGTAGCTGAGGTTGGCTTTGAACCTGTGATCCTTCTGTCTCAGCATCCCAAGTACTGGGATTACAAGTGTGTGCTACCATTCCCAACCTTTTTTACTTTTTAGTTTGATAATCTGCGCGCGCGCGCGCACGTGTGTGTGTGTGTGTGTGTGTGTGTGTGTGTGTGTGTGTTAGTATTACTGGGGATGGAATTCTGGTGCATTCTATATCCAAGCTACACCTCTAGCCCTATTTTATTTTTTTTATTTGGAAACAGGGTCTCCCTAAATTGCTAAGGCTGGCTGTGAACCTGCAGTTCTTCTATCTCAGCCTTCCAAGTACTGGGATTATAAGCATGTGCCACCGTGCCCAGCTGTAGACTCAGTCTTTTTTATTTTTTATTTTAAGACAAGGTATTTAATTGCACAGGCTAGCTTCAATTTTGCAATTCTTCCTCAGCCTCTCAAGTAGCTGGGATTACATGCTATGCCACTGTGCCTTGCTGAGTGTGCCCTTTCTTATATGTAAAAAATAGTTTACTGTAAAACTGTACTGTTAAACTGCAAATTTTGTGAGATTTTACTCCCAGCTTCCAAAATTACTTTTTTGTTCAAAGTTGATAGAGTTTTGCTTTGTTTGTGACGACGAAAAAAGGAAAATTCAGATAATTTAGACAATAACGTTTTTCTTTTCTTTTAAATTTTAGTACTGAAGATTTAACCCAAGGACATTCTACCTCCAAGCTACACCCCAAAATTTATTGTATTTTTATTTTGAAACAGGGTCTCAACACATTGATGAAGAGTCTCATACTTGCTGAAGCTATTCTTTTATCTTTTCTTTTTTTTTTTTTGTGGTACTGGGAATGGAACCAAGAGGCATCCTACTGAGGTGCTCTTGAACCTGTGACCTCCTGCCTCAGCCTCCCAAATACTGAGATTACAGGCCAGTGCCATCATAATTGGCTAGAGAATATTGTTTCTGGAGTTAGGTCTTCCTCAATATATCTTCCTTTATAGTTTCTGTACTACAGAAAAGTTTTTGCCAGAAGTGGTAACACATTCTTGTAATCCCAGTATTTAGGAAGTTGAGACAGGATTGCAGGTTTGCAGCCAGCCCTCTGCAATTTGTGAGGCTCCCCACAACTTAGTGAGACCCTGTTTCAAAATAAAGAATACGCTGGGTGTGGTGGCGCACACTTGTCATCCCAGCATTCTGGAGGCTGAGACCAAAGGATCGTGGTTTGCGGACAGCCTCAGCTCCTTAGTGAGGCCCTCTGCAACTTAGTGAGACCCTGTTTCAAAATAAAGAATAAAAAATAGGGCAGGGGTTGAATGCCCCTGGGTTCCATCCCCAGACCTGCAAAAAAAAAAAAAAAAAAAAAAAAAAAAGTATTGGTGCAGACATGGAGGAATTGGAATTCCTGGACACTGTTGGTAATGATTTCAAATGGTTTTGCTGCAGTTGGGCATGGCGGTGCATACCTCATGAAGTCCTCTGCAACTTAGTGACACACACTGTTTCAAAATAAAACATAAAAATAGGGTTGAGGTATATCTTGGATGCAGAATGCCCTTGAGTTCAATCCTCAGTATCACCATAAAAATATATATATATAGCCGGGCGTGGTGGCGCACGCTTGTAACCCCAGCATTTGGGGGGCTGAGATCGAAGGATCATGGTTCGTGGACAGCCTCAGCTACTTAGTGAAGCCCTTTGCAACTCAGTACTGGGCTGGAACCCAGGGGCATTCTACCTATTAGTCACATGTTCAGCCTTACTTTTTTTTTTTTTTGGTGGTACTGGGGGTGGAACCCAGAGGCTTTCTACCTCCGGGCTATACTCCCAGACCTATTTTATATTTTATTTGGAAACAGGTTCTCGCTAAGTTGTTGAGAGACTCATTAAGTAGCTGAGGCTGGCTTCGAACCTGCGTGATTCTCCTGTCTCAGCCTCCCAAGCGTGGGGATTACAAGCATGCGCCACCATGCCCGGCGTTCAGCCTTATTTTTTATTCTTTATTTTGAAACAGGGTCTCACTGAGTTGCAAAGAGCCTTGCTAAGTAGCTGAGGCTGTCTGGGAAGTGCAGTCCTCTTGTCTCAGCCTCCCTAATGCTGGGATTACAATCAACGTGCCAACATGCCCAGTTTGGTTTTTCATCTTTTTAAATGTATCTGATAATTATGTAAGGGTAATGAAGATGACAGGAATCTGAAAAACATACTAATAGGTTTTTTTTATTCTTGTGGTGCTGGAATGCAATCCAGGGCCATTTTACCTCCTAATTAGCTACACCTCCAGCCCGATTTTTTATTCTTTATTTTGAAAGAGTGTCTCACTAAATTGCATAGGGCTTCACTAAGTAGCTGAGGGCCTCACTAAGTACCTGAGGCTGGCTGAATCCTGATCCTTCTCTCAACCTCCCAAGTACTGAGTAATAGGAGTTTTTTGTTGTTGTTGTTTTTTATTGTTGTTGCTGTTGTTGTTTTTGTGGTGCTGGGGATTAAACCCAGGGATATTATACCTCTGAGTTACATCCCTCCCCGTTTATTTTTTATTTTGAGATAGGGTCTCACTAAGTTGCAGAGGGCCTTACTAAGTAGCTGAGGCTGACAGTGTGAAACCTGATCCTTCTGTCTCCGCCTCCAAAGTACTGGATTACAGCTGTGTGCCACCATGTTCGGCTTTGGGTAATAGGTTTTTAAAGTTCTATGGATGGGGTGTATTCATTTCGTGTCACCCCTCCATGCCAGTCTGGTATGGAGCTGTATTTCTATTTTCTGTATTTCTATCTTTCTAATAAACTTCTTTAAATCTTAAAAAAAGAAAAAGTTCTATGGATGCTGCTATTATCTACATTGCCTGGGGATGGAACCCAGTAGCATTCTACCTCCGAGCTGCACCCCCAGCCCAACTTTTTATTCTTTATTTTGAAACAGGGTCTCACTGAGTTACAAAGGGCCTCACTAAGCAGCTGAGGCTGTCGGAGAACTGCGATCCTCCAGTCTCAGCCTCCCAAATGCTGGGATTAGAAGCGTGCACCACCACACCCATCTCTTCCTATTGAGTATTTTTACTCCTTTTTCTTTTTCTTTTTTCTCCTTTTTCTTTTCTTTCTTTTTTTTTATTTTCTTTTTTTGCTGTAATGAGAATGGGATCCAGGGGCATTATACTTCTGAGCTACACCCCAATCCCTGTTTTTATTCTTTATTTTTAAACAGGTCTCACTGAGTTGCAAAAGGCGTCACTGAGTAGCTGCAGGCTGTCTGTGAACTGTGATCCTCTTGTCTCCGCCTCTCAAATGCTGGGATTACCAGTGTGTGCCACCACGCCCGGCTTGGTTTTCATTTTAGAGTGAAGTAATGGATATAATTATGTAAATAATAGATATAATAAATAATGGATGTAATGGTTTGTTGTTTTTCTTTTGTGTGTGTGGTACTGGGGGTGGAACCCAGAGGCTCTTCTGCCTCTGGGCTATACTCCTAGACCTATTTTATATTTTATTTGAAAAACAGGGTCTCACTAAGTTGCTGAGAGCCTCACTAAGTATCTGAGGCTGGCTTCGAAACTGTGGGATCCTCCTGTCTCAGCCTCTCAAGCTCTGGGATTATAATGCTTTGAATTACTTTTTTTTTCCCTTCCAGGTGTGATGATGATCAGATGTCTAATGATAAGGAGCGGTTTGCCAGGTAATGTAGAGCATTTTGTTCCTTGTTACAGGACCTGGCAACCCAGTCGTCCTGAATATTTTATCTGGATGAGAGTAGATAGCCCAGTCTCTTTCCTATTCTGAAAAGTGGTGAAACTTAGAAACTTAGTAATATAATTGTGATACATGTTCATGTGACATGGGTTTGACCTAATGGTAGTGCTTTTCTGTGTATCTATAGCTTATAGGAGTATGCTTGCTAGGTGTCCATAGGAACACAAACTATGGTTTTTTGGGGCACATTTATTATATTTATATATTTATTTATTCTATTTATTTTATTATTTTTTGCAGTACTAGAGATAGAATCCAGGGGGATTCTACCTCTGAGCTACACCCCAGCCCTATTTTTTATTCTTTATTTTGAAACAGGGTCTCACTAAATTGGGAAGGGTCTCACTAAGTAGCTGAGGCTATCAGTGAACCGTGATCTTCCTGTCTCAGCCTCCCAAATGCTGGGATTACACGCGCGCCACCACGCCTGGCTAGTTATGTTTATTATTAAATTGGTATAGACAATGGAAGAATCTGTGCAGGTTGTGGTTTTGTTGTTTAAAAATGACGATAAGCAATTGGGCACTATGGCGTACTTCAGTAATCCCAGTACCTGGGAGGCTAAGATAGGATTGCAGGCTCGAGGCCAGCCTTAGCAGCTTAGCAAGACCTTGTTTCAAGAGAAAGGACTGGAGGCATAGCTTTGAGATAGAATGCTTCTGGGTTCAATTTCCAGTAAAGAAAGAAAAAAGAAAAGATGACAAATTCTTTTTTTATGGAGACTAGAATTTTTATTTTAAAAAACCCTTATTTTGCTGCATGTGGTGGAGCACATCTGTAGTCCCAGTACTTGGGAGGCTGAGACAGGAGGATTGCTGGTTCAAGGCCAGCCTTAACAATGTAGTGAAACTCTCAACCACCTAGCAAGACCCTGTTTCAAATAAAAACTAAAAGCTGGGCGTGGTGGCGCATGCTTGTAATTCCAGCATTATGGAGGCTGAGACGGAGGATCTCAAGTTTGAAGACAGCCTCAGCAGCTTAGTGAGGCCCCTTGAGATGGGAGGATCGGGGTTTGCTGCCAGCCTCACCTACTTAGTGAGGCCTCTTGCGACTCAGTCAGACCTGGTTTCAAAATAAAGAATAAAAAAATAGGGCTGGCGTGTAACTCAGAAATAGAATGCCCCTGGGTTCCATCCCCAGTACTGCAAATAAATAAATAAATAAATAAATAAATAAATAAATAAATAAATAAAATAATAATAGTAATAAAAATAAATAGTAAATTTTAAAAAGGTCTGTGGGTAAAGTTCATAGGTAAAATGCCCCTCAGTTTAACCCCCAGTACCAAGAAAAGGCAAAAAAAAGAAAAAGAGAGAGAGAGAGAAGAAACAAAGTATTACAGTAATTTTAAATACTCAGAAGCAGTAAAATACTATCATGGACTTTGTGTTTTTTTGTAGGTCTGGGGATGGAACCCAGGGGCATTCAGCCTCCAAGCTACACCCCCTGCCCTATTTCTTATTTTTTATTTTGAAATTGGGTCTCACTGAGTTGCAGAGGGCCTCACTAATTAGCTGAGGCTGTCCACGAACCGTGGTCCTCCGGTCTCAGCCTCCCAGATGCTGGGATTACAAGCGTGTGCCGCCATGCCTGGCTTATCATGGACTTTGAATGACAAGTTTTATATAAAAAGTTTTATATACAAAAGCTGGGTGTGGCGGTACATGCTTGTAATCTTAGTACTTGGGAGGCTGAGACAGGAGGGTCGCAGGTTTGAAGACAGCCTCAGCAGCTTAGTGAGGCTCTTAGTGAGACCCTGTAGATTTGGGAGTGTAACACAGATGTAAAAGGCCCCTGGGTTCCATGTCCATTACCACTAAATAAATAAATAAGTAAGTAAATAAATAAGTCAGTAAAATAGTAGGAGGAATGGACCCACCATATGATCTGGCTATAGCATTCCTGGGTGTCTTTCCAAAGGAGCCAAAATCAGAACTACAACAATATATGCATAGCCATGTTTGTAGCAGCACTATTCACAATAGTCAAATTATGGAACCAGCTTAGGTGTCCATCAAAGATGAACGGATTACAAAATTATGGGAAATACACACAATGGAATTCTACTCAGCAATAAAGAAGAACAAAATCTTGTGATTTGTAAGCTGGAAGGACATGGAGAATATTATGTTAAGTGAGATTAGCCAGTCACAGAAAGTGAAGGGTCATATGTTTTCTCTAATATGCACAAGCTAGGGAGTAGTGGGGATACCAGGGGAGCTCCAGATAATGGAGGAGAAACCTCAGTAGAGCCAGAGAGGTGGTCTAGGGGAAGGGGAGGGTTCATTAATGAGAATACTGCCATTGACGCTGTGCATATGTGAATATGCAATTGACATTCTCATCTCTCTGTATCCAGAAAGGAGCAAGTGGGGAGGCAGCAAGTGCTATGAGTATGTATGTCACTGTCAGTATGATTTACATTAGGCTGTGAGGCTATAATGCACCAATAAAAGCATATTAAAAATAAAATACTCAAAGCCGGGCGTGGTGGCGCACACTTGTAATCCTCGCGCTTGGGAGACGGAGACAGGAGGATCGTGCAGGTTCGAAGCCAGTCGCGCTGGCTTAAGAGACCCTGTTTCAAAAATATAAAATAGGTCTGGGAGTGTAGCCCGGAGGTAGAAGGGCTTCCAGGAACCCCAGTACCACCAAAATAAATAAATAAATAAATAAATAAATAAATAAATAAATAAATAAATAAATAATAAAATACTCAGGAGCAGGGCGTGGTGGTGCACGCTTATAATTCCAGCACTTGGGAGGCTGAGACAGGAGGATTGCCTAGGTTCGAAGCCAGCCTCAGGTACTGAGTGAGGCTCTCAGCAACTTAGTGAGACCCTGTTTCCAAATATAAAATAGGTCTGGGAGTGTAGCCCGGGGATAGAAAGCCCCTGGGTTCCACCCCCAGTACCAAATAAATAAATAAATAAATAAAATACTCAGGGACATTTTTGTGGTGGCAGCATGTAGGAAGATTAGAGGAGGACTGTAGTCAGGAGATAGATTGAGGCTGTTGAAATAATAAGACAGGTATGAAACTATGAGTGCCTGAGCCAGAGCGATTGCAGTGGCAACAGGAAAAAGTGAATATAGGGAGAAAAATTTACTTGACTGTAATCTATAAAGCTATCAGTTAGGATAAAGAAAAAGCAATTTAAACCTGTGGTGCATGCCTGTAATCCCAGTACTTGGGAGGCTGAGACAGGGATCACAGGTTCACAGCCAGCCTCAGCTACTTAGTGAGGCCCTGTTTCTAAATAAAGAATAAGGGCTGGGCGTGGTGGCGCACACTTGTAATCCCCGTGCTTGGGAGGCTGAGACAGGAGGATCACACGGGTTCAAAGCCAGCCTCAGCTACTTAGTGAGGCTCTCAGCAACTTACTGAGACTCTGTTTCCAAATAAAATATAAAAAATAGGTATGGAAGTATAGTCTGGAGGTAGAAAAGCCCCTGGGTTCCACCTCCAGTACCACCAAAAAAAAAAAAAAAAAAGAATAAAAAATAGGGCTGGGGGTATAGCTCTGAGGTAGAATGCCCCTGGGTTCAGTCCCCAGTACCACAAAAAATGAATGAATGAATGAATGAATGAATAAATAAATAAATAAATAAATAAATAGTCCTGGAGTGGAGCTCAGAGGTAAAGTGTTTCTGTATTCATTCCCCTTACTACAAAAGAAAAAAAATCATTGAAGAATAATTTATCAAAGCTACTTGAAGTAGATAGCTATAGTCTTTAGGATATGAACCATCTATATAATAAGCAAATCACAGATGTTTGGAGAATAGTTTTTCAAACTGCATTACAAAGTCACACCGTCAGTTATTATGGGTGGCACAGGTCCACAGTCTTTTGGCTCAAATTCAGAAAAGCCTTGGAAACATGCTAAATTATTTTGGTCGTCTTTTGCCCAGTGTAATGTGAATATTTACACATTCATACATTTTTCAAAAGAAATACTGGAGTAGAGAGGGCATGTGGATTTATAGTAACAGGAAGTTAGAGGAATGTTAGTTAAGTTTCTAACAATAGAACTCATTCTTTTAAGACATAATTTGTTAAGGTAGTTCACCTTACATATTCTTGGGAACTCAGTAGAGGGTTTTCAAAAGTAGAAAATGAAGCCGGGTGTGCTGGCACATGCCTGTAATCCCAGCATTTAGGAGCCTGAGTCTGGAGGATCGCGGTTCGCCGCCAGCCTCCGCTACTTAGTAAGGCCCATTGCAACTCAGTGAGACCCGGTTTCAAACTAAAGAATAAAAACTATGGCTGAGGGTGTAGCTTGGAGGTAAGACTGTCCCTGAATTCCATCCCCAGTACTGCACACACACAAAAAAGTTGAAAGTGTGTGAATTTTCTCAACTTTATGGGAAAAAGTTCTATAGTTTGTCGAAGAAGCAGTAACTCAAAAGAACATGGAACAGGGTCTCACTGAGTTGCAGAGGGCCTCACTAAGTAGCTGAGGCTGTCCGCGAACTATGAGCCTCCTGCCTCTGCCTCCCATGCACGGGTATTACAAGCGTGCGCCACCACGCCTGGCTGTTTTTTGAATTTTTGAAATAGGATCTCACTAAGTTAGCATGTGCTGGTCTCGAACCTGCGATCCTTTTGTCTCAGTCTCCCAAGCACTGTGATTACAGATGCGTACCACCTTGCCTAGCCTAAGTGGCTTTCATCTCAGCCTCTTGATTAAGTTTGACTACAGTTGTGTGCCACGCTTCCTGGTGTCATTATCATTGTTAATAGCTAAATTTTTCAACCTGTTAATATGTAATATTAATTTTATTTAAGGCTTCTTTATGCAATTAAAATAGAAATGAGCTGGGTGTGATGGTGTACACTTGTAATCCCATTACTTGTGAGGCTGAGACAGGAGGATCAAAGGTTCATGGCCAGACTCAGCTACTTAATGAGGTCCTCTGCATCTTAGTGAGACCTGTTTCAAAATAAAGAATAAAAAATAGAAGCCGGGCGTGGAGGCACATGTTTGTAATCCCAGCGCTTGGGAGGCTGAGACTGGAGGATTGTGGTTTGTGGACAGCCTCAGCTACTTAGTGAGGCTCTTGGCAACTTAGACCCTGTTTCCAAATAAAGTATAAAAAAAAAATAGGTCTGGGAGTATGGCCCAGAGGTAGAGAAGCCCCTGGGTTCCACCTTCAGTACCACAAGAAAAAAAAAAATGAATAAAAAATAGGACTGGAGGTATAACTCAGAGGTAAAATACCTCTGGGATCAATCACTGCTACCACCACCCCCCCCCAAAAAAAAAACAAGAACAAAAAAAGGGCTGGGGGTATAGCTCAGAGGTAAAATGCTCCTGAGTTCAATTTGCAGTACTGCCCAAAAAAAAAAATCAAAAAAAAAAAAAAAATCAGGGACTGACATACTGGCCTGGCCTGCCAACATTGTGATGTGTTTTTTCAGTTGCTACCCACTCTTAAAGTGTCTGTTTTCTGGAAAAAACTTATGTCCTCCTCCAGAGAAACACTTAATGCTGGGGATCTAGCCATATTGTGGCTCTTATCCAGAATATGGTAAAGTACTGAGTCAAAATTAAGAATTGCTCAGCCGTGGTGGCACATTTTGTAATCCCAGGACTTGGGCGGCTGAGATAGGAGGACCAAGGGTTCCCAGATAGTATATAATTTCTCCGGTGAAATCCATTTAGTTTTTTTGCCTGAGTGTGTATATGTGTAGAGAGAGACCATATTTAAGATCACTTTTTTTTTTTTTTTTTTGGTGGGCCTGGGGATGGAACCCAGAGGCATTCTACCTCTGAGCTATACCTACTGCCCTATTTTTAATTCTTTATTTTGAAACAGGGTCTCACTGAGTTGCAGAGGGCCTCACTAAGTAGCTGAGGCTGTCCACGAACTGCGGTCCTCCAGTCTCAGCCCCCCGAATGCTGGGATTACAAGCGTTCTCTACCAAGCCCAGCTTAAGATCACTTTTTTACACGCTTACTTTCAGTTTACTGTCTTTAATTTTTCATTATTGAAGAGCGCATGTGGGTATAACTTTCTTTTCATATTAGGATCAGTATTTTAGAATGGCTTGCCTGAATTCCCTTAGTTGGCTCTCATTCAACTCTTTATATTTTTGGTCTCTCCTTGATAAAATGCTTTTTGTGGTCAGATCCTGTTAATTTATAATATATATTGGTCTTGCTTTTTTGTGTGTGTGGTTCTGGGGACTGGGGCATTCTACATCCAAGCTACGTCCCCAGCTCTATTTGGAAGTTTTATTTATTTGTTTGTTATTTATTTTTGATGGTACTGGGGTTCCTGGAAGCCCTACCTCTGGGCTACATTCCCAGACCTATTTTTTATATAATTTTTTGAAACAGGGTCTCTTACGCAATCCTCCTGTCTCAGCCTCCCAAGCGCGGGGATTAAAAGCGTGCACCACCACACCCGGCTGGAAGTTTTATTTTGAAACAGATCTCACTAATTGCTGAGCCTGTCCTTGAACCTGCTTGTTTTAGCCTTCCAAGTACTGGGGTTACAGGTATAACCACCATGCTAGGTTGTCTTCCTTTTATTAATTTATTTTATTTTATTTTTGCGGTACTGGGAATGGAACCCAAGGGCATTGTACCTCCAAGCTATACCCCCGCCCTATGTTTTAGTCTATTCATTCATTTATTTATTTATTTATTTACTTACTTACTTACTTACTTATTTTGCAGGCCTAGGGAAGGAACCCAGGGGCATTCTACCTCTGAGCTACACTTCCAGCCCTATTTTTTATTCTTTATTTTGAAACAGGGTCTCTCTAAGATGTAGAGGGCCTCGCTAAGTAGCTGAGGCTGTCCGTGAACCGCGATCCTCCTGTCTCAGCCTCCCAAATGCTGCTGGGATTACATGTGTGAACCACCACGCCCGGCTAGTCTTTTTATTTTTGAAACAGGGTCTCACTAAGTTGCGATGGGCCTCTATAAGTAGCTGAGACTGTCTGCTAATCGCCATACTCTGGTCTCAGCCTCCCAAATGCTGGGATTACAAGCATGCGTCACCATGCCTGGCTTTCTTTAATGTTTTATAAATAGTGTGTGTGTGTGTGTGTGTGTGTGTGTGTGTGTGTGTGTGTGTGTGTGTTACTGGGAATAGAACCCAGGGGCATTCTACCCCAGAACTACACCCCCAGTTCTATTTTTTATTCTTTATTTTGAAACGGTATCACTTAAGTTGTAGAGGGCCTCGCTAAGTAGCTGAGGCTGGTCATGAAGCCATGATCCTGTCTCAGCCTCCCATCTACTGGGGTTACAGGCATGCGTCACCATGCTGGCTTTAAATTACTTTTTCTTTATCCTCACTGATAGCTTTATAGATTACAGGCAAGATTCCTTCCCATATTTTCATTTCCCCCACTTTCTTTACTTGTTTTATTTCTTTCTCTTTTCTTTTCTCCTCCCTTCCTTCTTTCTTTCTTTTTTGTTTTAATTTTAGCTTAGTTCATTAATTCTGTTTTTAGGTCGGATGATGAGCAGAGCTCTGCGGATAAAGAGAGACTTGCCAGGTAGGAGAACAGTGTCCTTTAGCATGGTGAAGCAGATGCTGCTGCTTTCTTGTCCTTTTTCTTACTCTATTTTTTCTTCCTCTTTCTCTTGTATTTTTCCTTATTTGTGGCAAGAGAGGACAACATTTTTTAGCTGTTTGGGTGTAACAGGAACTTTGACTTCCATCATCAGAAAGTGGGTGAGTTGAGGGAACTTAGGGATTTAATATATTTTTCTTTTAAGTTTTTTCTTTTTTTTTTTTAATCTCAAACTAAATTTCACTGGGCCAAAAGGATTTAAAAATAACAGCAAATACAGGTTGGTGCTTTAACAGGAAAGTACTTTTTTTTTTTAATCAGAAAACCAATAAATAAAATAAGCCTGGCTGCTGGTGCATGTATGTAATCCCAGTACTTGGGAGGCTGAGAGAAGGATTGTAGGTTGGAGGCCGGCCTGGGCAACTTAGCAAGATCTTCTGCCACTTAGTGAGACCCTGTTTTAAAATTTAAAAATAATTAAGAGGTAGATAGAAAGAAAACCAAAAAATATACCTGTGTTTGTAAAAGATCAGGTTTCTGAACTTCACTGTCAGACATCAGGAAGATGTGCTTTAAGTTTCAGAGTAGAATTGTATGTCTCAGGCAAAGTAACTAAAGATGAAGCTATTTGGGGAGACCTTTTTGTCATTTGGAAAGGAGACCAGAATTCTCTTTGGAGATCATTGTCTATGATGTAGAGTACCAAAGAAGGAATGTGCCCAGATGATTGTGGTTCCTCTGTTTTGGATGGATCAGTAGGAAATAGACTTGATATAAACATTTATTTTAGACTCTTTTCGTTCTTTTATCTGTCATTTACTTCGTTAACCTGGTCACACTCATTTTGCTACTGCCGTGTGCACACCTCCTCTTAATGCCTCCGCTCTTCAGAAGCCAGCCAGCCGACGTGGGGAGCATAGCACTGCTGTAGGAGCTACTCGGCCCCAGCAGCCTGTCCAGTTAAAAGGACATTTGTTATATTAGTAGGTTTTGGGGTTTTTTTGAAAAAGAGGTTTTGTTCAAATCGAGCCCTTAAGTGGTAATAGAAGTAAATAAAGGTGGTAATTGCACCTCAGAAGACACTGAGGAGCCTCTGGATCTCTCAGAATTCCTGTTTGAAAATTATTCCTGACTCATTTCTCTTACCAGTTATATCATTCTGTCTCAGTTATAGAGAAGTCATTTTTAGGTTGTGGTCTGGTATGTGGTCTACTGCCACTGTGAAATCTAGGTTCTTCCAGGCCTTTAAGCATTGCCCTCGCTCCCCAGTTTGGTCCCACACTGGGAACCCGTATAATATCTGCCAGTCTCTGAAGTTCAGTGGATTGACACCACACCCAGATGAAAAAAGTAGGACTTAATGCATTAGTGGGACCAGTAGTCTTCCAGTTGTGCCTCTTTTTGTCTTCCCCTGCAGTGCAGGGCTTAGCATGCTAGAGAAGCACTCTACTACTGACTTGTATCTCTGGCCTAAGTCTGCCTCTTAATATCTTGAGAACAGAGGTTTAGAGCAACACAACAATTACAGACCAAGGGCTTCTCTGCTCTCATTTCTTGTATCAGTTACTGAGCAGCATACTTGGCTTGACAAAAATTAGTCATTTTATTCTCTGCACTTTAAATAATATGATTAATAAATAATATACTTATCCAAACTCAGTTCCCTGAGGAACTTAAGTACAAGAAGTAAACATTTTTTTTTTAGTCTGGGGATGGAATCCAGGGGCATTCGACCTCTGAGCTACACCCCCTGCCCTATTTTTTATTCTTTATCTTGAAACAGGTTTTCACTAAGTTGTGGTGCGCTTCACTAAGTAGGTGAGGCTGTCTGCGAACCGTGCTCCTTCAATCTCAACCTCCCGAATGCTGAGATTACAAGTGTGCACCAACATGCCTGGCTAAGAAGTCAATATTTTTTTTTTTGGTGGTACTGGGGGTGGAACCCAGAGGCTTTCTACCTTCAGGCTATACTCCCAGACCCATTTTATATTTTATATGGAAACAGGGTCTCACTAAGTTGCTGAGAGACTAAGTAGCTGAGGCTGGCTTCGAACCTGTGCAATCCTCCTGTCTCAGCCTCCCAAGCGCGGAGATGACAAGCGTGCACCACCACGTCTGGCTGAAGTCAACATTTTAACATTTTTAAAAAGTATTATTTCTTAAAACAATTTTTTGTTCTGTAATATATAAAGGAAGTGAGGTTTTCAGGAGGTAGAAGAAGTTTGGTATCTGCCTGTTCTCTGTCTTGTTAGTTTCTGTTCCATGCTTGCTCTGCATGAGAAGGTTGGCAAATCTAACTTTAACTTCTGACATTTAAATATCAGTCCTACATTTCTCAGCGCTTGCTTGGTATCCATCACTCTCCCTGCTACCAAATGATCAGATGTGACCACCTGGATGGGTATTCTCTCTCTCCACGCAGGGAAAATCATAGTGAAATTGAACGACGACGGCGGAACAAGATGACAGCTTACATCACAGAACTGTCAGACATGGTACCCACCTGTAGTGCCCTGGCTCGAAAACCAGACAAGCTAACCATCTTACGCATGGCAGTGTCTCACATGAAGTCCTTGCGGGGAACTGGCAACACATCCACCGATGGCTCCTACAAGCCTTCTTTCCTCACTGATCAGGTCTCTGGGACTTACAAGAGAGTCTGGAGTCTGGTGGTTGAATTTTTTGAAAGTTTTGATCTTTTGGACAAGAATTCATCTTTTCAGAAAGTCAGACCCTGGGAAAATGAGTTTTAATCCATGTCTATAACATTAATAAGCACTGGGGCCGTGAGAAGTAGAGAAGAGGCATGAAAGCTACTTAGCAAGTTTAGATGTATTTTAGAACTTGACTCATAAATACAGTGAATAAGGTGAAAAACAGTGGAATCCCAGAGAGAAGAGTTTACTGTGTCCATGGAAATTGTTCTTTTCCTTGGCTTTAGAGTTACAGAGAGAGCTGGGTGTGGTGGCGCACGCTTGTAATCCCAGCATCTGGGAGGCTGAGACCAGAGGATCGCAGTTCGCGGACAGCCTCAGCTACTTAGGCCCTCCGCAACTCAGTGAGACCCTGTTTCAAAATAAAGAATAAAAAATTGGACAGGGGGTGTAGCTCAGAGATCAAATGCCTCTGGGTTCCGTCCCCAGACCTGCCCCCCCCAAAAAAAAAAGTTACAGAGAGGATGGAAGAGACTTCTCAATGTTAAAGCAGCTTCCAGTTTTCCTGTTAGGAGTCCAGTAGGCGGCATTGCTCAGGAATGTGCTTTCTTCCATTTGATGCACTATGAAAGAAATAGAGAAGGCAGAAATAGTACTGGCTTTCGAGAGCTCGGTCTGAATGTAAATACGTGAGTGGCAGTATGCACACACAGGTGAAAAATGACAGGAAGATGCATAAAGAGAAGAAATGTTTCTTTTTCCTTATTAATTTGTGTGTGACTAGATAAATATTTATTGGTGACATAAATAAAGTGATTAGGCCGGGCATGGTGGCACTTGCTTGTAATTCCAGCCCTTGGGAGGCAGAGACAGGAGGACCGCGTAGGTTCGAAGCCAGCCTCAGCTACTTAGTGAGGCTCTCAGCAACTTAATGAGACCCTGTTTCCAAATAAAGTATAAAATAGGTCTGGGATAGAAAAGCTCCTGGGTTCCATCCCCAGTACCACACACACACACACACACACACACACACACACACACACACACACACACAAAAAAAAAAAAAAAAATCCCAGTACTGCAATAAAACAAAACAACAACAAAAGCACATGGTTATTGTGGAAAATAAAGCAAGCACAAGGAAGAAAAAATTGTCTGTAGTACTACCATTTTAGTCAATTAAAAAAATAATATGGTTTGGTGGAAAGGAATAAGAATTCTTCAAATAGGGTGGTGTGTTAGAAAACACATATAACATTTTATAGTTATATTCATTGAAATAGTGAATCTGCTGTAACACTACATGTGCAAATATTGATTCAGAAAATTCTATTTTGTGGGCAAGTCAGGTGCTTTATTCTGTAAGCAATATAAAGACTGTTAAGAGCCAGGCATGGTGGCATACCCTTGGAATCCTAGTACTTGGGAGGCTGAGGCTGGAGGATCGCAGGTTCGCAGCCAGCCCCTGCTACTTAGGCCCTCTGCACCTTAGTGAGACCTTGTTTCAAAATAATGAATAAAACATAGGGCTAGCGGGGCGTAGTGGTGCACGCTTGTAATTCCAGCGCTTGGGAAGCTGAGACAGGAGGATTGCAGCCTCAGCTACTTAGGGAGGCTCTCAGCAACTTAGTGAGACCCTGTTTCCAAATAAAATATAAAATAGGTCTGGGAGTATAGCCCGGAGGTAGAAAAGCCCATGGGTTTCACCCTCAGTGCCACAAAAATAAGTAAATAAATAAATAAAATAAAAAACAGGGCTAGGGGTGTACCTTGGAGGTAGAACGCCCCTGTTTTCCACCCACAGTTCTGGAAAAAAACAACAACCTGTAAATAAGTAAAATATACAACGCCAGTTCTATAATAGAAGTGCAATAATAAGACAGTACAAGTGCAGATAGAACTGGGGATTAGTGTTGTAGATTTTGGCATTAATTGAACAAAAACTTAAAGGTATCAAACATACCTATAATCCCAGAACTTGGGAGCTTGAGACAGGAGGATCATAGGTTCGAGGCTAGCCTCAGCAACTTAATGAGGCCCTGTTTCAAAATAAAACATAAAATAGGTTTGGGGGTATAGCTCAGAGGTAGAACACCCTTGGGTTCAATCCCAGTACCCCCCCCAAAAAAAAAAAACCAAAAACGTCAAGTGGTTAGCATGGTTTGAGAGATAGTATTCAGAAAGTAAACTGGGATCTGATGATGGAGTGTTTAGGTCTTATGTTAAAGAAATTAGATTTTATGTAACCTTAGTATTTGGAAGGCTAAGACAGGAGGATCGCAGGTTCAAGGCCAGCCTCAGCAAGTTAGTGGGACCTTCAGCAACTTGGTGAGATCCTGTTTCAAAAAAACATAAAACTGAAGCCAGATTTCAGTAGTGGCGCATGCTTGTAATCCCAGTACTTGACAGACTAAGACAGGAGATCACAAGTTCAAGGACAGCCTCGGCAAGTAGTGAGATTATCATCAACCTAGTGAGACCCTGTTTCAGAATAAAAATAGGGCTGGATGTAGCTCAGAGTTAGACTGTCCCTGGGTTCCATCCCCAGTACCACAAAAATTAAAATAAGACTGGACTAGAAGTGTAGCTCAAATGCAGAACACTCCCAAGATTCAATCCTCAGTGCCACCAGGGGGAAAAATGTAGATTTTAATTTTGGAGCATGGACAACATATTCTCAAGAATGGACTTTCTTTACTTAAAATAGGAAAAAGGAATTTCTACATTATTAAATGGCTTCAATTATGATGAAAAATCATTTTGTTTCATACTTATCCATCATTCTCAAAACATGAACAAATGGCTTCAGAACAAAAAAATAAAACAATGCAGTATGCACTAGTCCTCACAAAATAATAATAATAATATTATTATTATTGTTATTATTATTATTTTGGAGCAGTGAGGACTCATGAGCTATATTAGTAGTTCAGTAGTATTTTAAGGATGGAATCAATTAGAATGAAAGCAGTGAGACCATGTCGTAGGTGTTCGGGCATAAATGACTAAGATAGGGACATAATACTGGAAAGTAGAATTATTAAAACTGAGTCATCACTAGAATGTGAGGGAGAGTAGCCAATACAGGTTTGTACCTGGGAGGATGCCCCCCTATTTACTAATTCTGTGATATTCACCATGCTGTTAAAAAAGGGAATGCTGGAGGAGCACAGAGGATTGTCTTTGGACATAGTTACAGTGATGGTGGTTTTGGGATGTTGACATTGAGACATAGTGATTGTGGTTTTGCAATATTGACATGAGTTGCTATTATCTATTTGGAAATGTTTAAGGGAAATCAGGTTTGTTGAACATTCAGGCCAATAAAATAAATAAACAGCTAGGTCTAGGGATGTAGACTTGGGTATCATTTCATGGTGGGGAAAAGTCAATATGATTTCTTTCTTTTTTTTTTTTTTGTGGTACTGGGGATGGAACCCAAGAGCATTCTACCTCTGAGCTGCACCCCCAGCCCTATTTTTTATTCTTTATTTTGAAACAGGGTCTCACTGAGTTGCAAAGGGCCTCACTAGAGCTGAGGCTGTTCTTGAACCACGATCCTCCTGCCTCAGCCTCTCAAAAGCTGAGATTACAAGCGTGCACCACCACACCCAGCTTGGATATGATTTCTTGAAAATATCTACATTTAAGACTTAAAGGAACAAAAGCCTGAAGCAGAAGAAACAAAAATTGGAGTGGAATGTCATAGAAGCAGCAAGGAATAGCTGGGCATAGTGACACGTGCCTGTAATCCCAATACTTGGTAGGCTGAGACAGAAGGATCACAGATTCGAGGCCAACCTCAGCAGTTTAGCAAGATGTGTTGCAAAATAAAAAGTAGGCATGGCGATTCGTGCTTGTAACCCAGAACTTGGGAGGCAGACAGGAGGATTGTAGGTTTGCGGCTAGCCTCAGCAACTTAGACCCTGTTTCAAAATAACAAAATAAAATAGGGATGGAGGTGTAGCTCAGAGGTAGAATGCCCCTTTGTTCAGTCCCCAGTACTAAACTAACAAAAACCAAGAAGACTGGGAATGTAGCTTAGTGGTAGGAAGCCTCTGAGTTCAATTCCCAGTGTCCCTTCTATGCCCCCCCCAAAAAAAGAAGGTAGAGTTTATTTTACTTATTTATTTAATTTTTGTGGTACTAAGGATGGATCCCAAGGACTTTCTACCTCCAGGCTGTACTCCCAGCCCTATTTTCTATTTTATTTGGACACAGGGTCTCACTAAGTTGCCGAGAGCCTCACTAAGTACTGAGGCTGGCTTTGAACCTGCGCGATCCTCCTGTCTCAGCCTCCCAAGCGCGGGGATTACAAGCGTGCGCCACCGCGCCCGGCTGTTTGTTTATTTTTTGTTCGTATTGAACTCAAGGGATAACAGGTGTATGCCACCACCCCAAGCTGAGCATAGAGTGATTGAGCGGAACATTTTTAGTGCAAGGAAGGCACTGAACACTGGCCAAGTTGAAGGATGATTTATACAGAATGGAGTAGACATACATTGTGTTGATAGACTTGAGGGGAAAAAGAGAGAAGGTGGGAATATTGTCGAGAAGATCCTAAAAAGAGACCAGAGAGGATGGGATCAAAAAGTCATTGTTGGTAAGCCTTGAGTCCCGAGGCAACGGGAAAGAGGTGATGGCGGCATGGAGAAATGGAGGGAATAGCTACTGGGGAAAACTTTCTTGTCAATGAAGGTAATTACACTTTAGAGTGGAAACCTGTGGCTGCAGGCTGCTTTTGGAGGTATACGTATGGCCTCAAGATACTTCTGCCCTTGACTAGAAATATTTGTTGTTTCAGAATTCAACATTAACTTTTATTTTGTTTCTTGACTAGGAACTGAAACATTTGATCTTGGAGGCAGCAGATGGCTTTCTGTTTATCGTCTCATGTGAGACCGGCCGGGTGGTGTATGTCTCTGATTCAGTGACCCCTGTTTTGAACCAGCCACAGTCCGAGTGGTTTGGCAGCACTCTCTACGATCAGGTGCACCCAGATGATGTGGATAAACTTCGCGAGCAGCTTTCCACATCAGAAAATGCCCTGACAGGTAAGAGTTGTATGAATGGGAAGTTCTTTATTCTTCTGAGGTATAATAGGTGTTTAAGCTCTTAAGTTAGTTTGTTGATCTAGCAAGATTTCCACTATTTTCTCCTCTAATGAATATAACAATTCTTTTTATCCACATACGGATGATCTACCTTGTGGTTTGTTCTTAGGAATTGCTTTTTTTTTTTAAATGATAATGCTCATGTAAAAGTGTTCTTGATGTTACTGTAAATAAAACAGTAAAACCCAAACAGGAATTTTTTCCCTCAGTAGAATGGATGAAAGAATCATCTAGCTTCTTATATATAGATAATTGCCTGATATTTTTCTACCCACTGGGCTTGGCTTTGGGCTAGATTCTGTGCTAACATTTTTATTTTATAGGGGAGTAGATACTTGTCAGTTTAGAAGATGTTCTTATTGTTGTTTTGTATATGTACTGTTTTTCCTTCCCACTTTTTTCTGTTGTTGTTTTGTTTTGTTTCTTTGTTGTTGTTTTTTTGTTTTTTGGTGGTACTGGGGGTGGAACCCAGAGGCTTTCTACCTCCGGGCTATACTACCAGACCTATTTTATATTTTATTTGGAAACAGGGTCTCTTAAGCCAGCTGAGGCTGGCTTCGAACCTGTGCAATCCTCCTGTCTCAGCCTCCCAAGCGCAGGGATTATAAATGTGCACCACCACGCCCGGCTTCCCTCTCCACTTTTAATACTATCCAGATCTTCTCCCAAAATTTGGCTAGAGCAAACAAGTAACATCTGTTCCTAAGCAACTGTAGACAGATTTTTAAAGTGGAAGCAGATAAAAACTGGTAGATAAAATGCAAGAAATCCAGCTGGGTCTGGTGGTGCACACTTGTAATCCCAGTATTTGGGAGGCTGAGTGAGGAGGATCACAGGTTCTCAGCCAGCCTCAGCTACTTAGGCCCTCCACAACTTAGCGAGACCCTGTTTCAAAACAAAAGAAGAAAAATAGGGCTGGAGATATAGCTTGGAGGTAGAATGACCTTGGGTTCAGCCCCCAGTTACACACACACACACACACACACACACAAACCAACAAATTCTGATATGGTCATATTAATATATTAATGTTTTTAGTTTTCCTGAAACTCTTTTATGTTTTTATGGATTTCATTTTGCTTTTTTCTTTAGTTCTTTCTTTTCCCCAAAAGTCACCTTTGTTTTCTATAAATACAGGAAACAGTTTTGTTTTGAGACAAATATACAGTTCTGTAGGCTATTAATTTTTTTTTTTTTTCGGTACTGGGAATGGAACCCCAGGGGCATTGTGCCTCTGAGCTACACCCCCAGCACTATTTTTTAGTCTTTTTATTTTTTGAAACAGTCTCACTGAGTTGCAAAGAGCCTCGCTAAGTAGCCAAGGCTGTCAGCGAACTGAGATCCTCTGGTCTCAACCTCCCGAATGCTGGGATTGCAAGTGTGTGCCACCACGCCCTGCTAAATTACTTGTTTTTAAATCAGTGACATGCTGGGTATGGTGGCACATTCCTGTATTCCCAATACTTAGAAGCGGAGACAGGAGGATCACAGGTTTGAGGTCAGCCTCAACTGCTTAGTGAAGTCCTCCACAACTTAGTGAAACCCCGTTTCAAAATAGAGAATAAACTGAAGAGACCATTACAAAGGAGAGATAATATTGCAGTAGTAATAGATGTATACAAAGGAAACTGGAAATGAAATATCTTTCCAGTCCTAGGAATCTAGTCATTTCTTGGCTTCCAGGTGCCAGAGGGGTTGACCCTTTGGTAAGCTCAGAGGAAACTTCTCTCTTTATATATGAATTTCAGATATTGCCTCAACTTTTCATATATTATTAAAAACAATGAGAAATTTCAGATATTATTAAAAATTGGGGATGGAACCCAGGGGCATTCTACCTCCTAGCTACACCCCCAGCCTTATTTTTTATTCTTTAGTTTGAAATAGGGTTTTACTGAGTTGCAAAGGGCCTTGCTAAGTAGCTGAGGCTGTCCACGAACCATAATCCTCCTGTCGTAGCCTCCCAAATGCTGGGATTACAAATATGTGCCACCACACCTGGTTTGTCATCTTAGCATACCATAATTACCTACAAAAGGGATTTGACCTTTGGGTGTGTGTGTGTGTGTGTGTGTGTGTGTGTGTGTGTGTTGGTGGTGGTACTAGGGATGGAACCCAGGGGTATTCTACCTCCAGGCTACACCTCAAGCCCTATTTTTCTATTTTTATTCTATTTATTTATTTATTTTGATACTAGTGATTGAACCCTGGGGCATTCTACCTCTGAGCTATTCCCCCTAGTCCTCTACTTTTTATATTTTTATTTTTTTACTTTTGAAACAGGGTCTCACTAAGTTAGCTTAGACTGGCTGTGAACCTGCCATTCTCCTGTCTCAGCCTCCCAAGTACCAGGATTACAAGTGTTCTACCACGCTCAGCTTTATTCTTTATTTTGAAACAGGGTCTCACTAAATTGTGGAGAGCCTAACTAAGTAGCTGGGGCTTGCCACAAACTTGTCTCAGCCTCCTGAGTACTGGGATTATAAGTGTGTGCCACCACACCCAACTTCAAATGTCTATATTTTTATTGCACTAGTACATTGACCATGTTAGTGTCTACACCACTGGACAATAGCATTTTTTGGCTGCAGAGTGCCTGATGATAATATCTTGATTTTCCTTTAGGACTCAACTATATGGGCTTTCTTCCTAGCAGTAGGGAGCATACAGATCATTGATGTCATTGATGTAATTGTTACTCTTAAAATTAAACGTATAAAATACTGAAAAAAAGAAAGAACAAAAAATAGGGCTGGCGGGATTGGAGCCTGCCAAGGGGTGAGGCCGATGCTGGGGCCAGCAAGGCCGGCATTGGAGCCTGCCGTGAGGCAAGGCCACTCCTGCGGCCTCCAAGGCCAGGACCGAAGCCAGCTTAGGGGTTAGACCGGTGCAGGGGCCAGCGAGACTAGACCTGGGGCCTCCCATGAGGCAAGGCCACTGCTTGAGCCAGCGAGATCTGGATCAGTCCACTGAGTAGCCAGGCCACTACTGGGACCATCAAGAGTGGGATCGGTACTTGCAACGCAGCATGCACAGAGAAATATCGCAGAAAATATAAATCAGACGCTTCTCTTAATCAGCAATAACTAGGAGGAAAAGGGCAACAGGAAGAGGTTGAGCTATAGAAAGGGCCCTATAGTGAAGCAACTAATGTGACCAATCAGAGGGTATGTAATACTGGAGGACGGAGCCTCTTTAAAACGCAGGAGGTACATAAACGAATGTATCAAAGTAAATCACCAAAGAAGCATGCAATGGAGGGAGGGGGAGGGAATGGGATGGGGGCTGGAGGAGGGCTAATTGGATGATGTGTGCTTGTATATCCTCTCAAGTCTTGTACTCCAATATGATTGATATATGACTACAATGCACCAATTTAAAAAATAAATTAATAAAAATAAATAAATAAATAGAATTGAAGTGCTCAGGGAACTATGTTCTGCTTCATTATATGGCTGTCAACTGTTCCACACTAATGTGCTTCTAAACCCAGTAAAGAATCTAGCAGGTTCATACACTTTATTAACTAGATAATAGTTCATTCCACAGACATAAAAAAACGTTAACAATTTTTAGTGATGAATATTCAGTCTCTTGGGACTTTTTCATCAATTGTCTGTGATTTCTTAGTTAATCACAGGCAAATAGTAGGAGTTCAACAAATGTATTTGAATAAAGAAATAAATGAATGAAAACAACTAATATTTTAACTCTATGTGAGAAATTCCACAATAAAAGAATTCAATGAAAAAAAAAATAGGGCTGGGGTGTAGCTCGGAGGTAGAGTACCCCTGGGTCTAATCCATGTTACCACAAAAACAGACCAGTGGCATTCATGGTGTGTGTGTGTGTGTGTGTGTGTGTGTGTGTGTGTGTGTGTGTGTAATAGCCACAAGAACATAACCTTATCTCTTTGCTTTCTACCACTACTTTCTCCTCCTAGCTTCTTTTGCACAAGACTATTTTCAGTGCTGTCTTTAAACCTGTAGTGAGATCAGAGATGAGAACTGAAATATCTTAGGCTTAACAAGATCCGTCTCCTGTTTGTTTTAGTCTGTTCAACAATAATGTGCTTACTGTGTCTAGTATCTCTTTCCCACTCACAAGAATGCACTCCGGATTGCTCTTTATGTGCTTCTTCAGGGCGGATTCTGGATCTAAAGACTGGAACAGTGAAAAAAGAAGGCCAACAGTCCTCCATGAGGATGTGCATGGGCTCAAGGAGATCATTCATTTGCCGAATGAGGTGAGTGTCAGGCTGGGAATTGTGATTTGGCATAGGAATAATCAAGAGTAGAGGCTTTTTTTCCCCTCTGTCAGAGGAGTTAACATTTTAAGTCTAAGCTACAGTTATATTTAACTCTCAAGCCGGGCGTGGTGACGCACGCTTGTAATCCCAGCAGCATTTGGGAGGCTGAGACCAGAGGATCGTGGTTCGAGACAGCTTCAGCTACTTAGTGAGGTCCTCTGCAACTTAGTGAGACCCTGTTTCAAAGTAAAGAATAAAAAATAGGGTGTAGCTTAGAGATCCAGTGCCCCTGGGTTCCCTCCCCAGAACCGCAAAACAAAACAAAACAAAACAAATTTTTTTTATTTTTTTGGTGGTACTAGGGGTGGAACCCAGAGGCTTTCTACCTCCGGGCTATACTCCCAGACCCTTTTTTATATTTTATTTGGAAACAGGGTTTCACTAAGTTGCTGAAAGCCTCACTAAGTAGCTGAGGCTGGCTTCGAACCCGTGCGATACTCCTGTCTCAGCCTCCCAAGCGCGGGGATTACAAGCGTGCGCCACCACGCCCGGCTCAAAACAAAAATTTTAACTCTCAAGAACAGAGTAACACAGAATAGTGTTTAGTATGGGAACTCCTCCCATGCCGGACACTACAGTAGGTGCTTTATGTCTCTCAGTTTATCTCTGCAGCTGTCATATAAAGATTCATGGTACTGTTTTGCTGATCAAAAAGTAGATTCAAGCTGGGTGTGATGGCACATGTTTGTAATCCCAGTACTTGAGAGGCTGAGATAGGATCACAGGTTCAAGGATAGCCTCACCAATTTGTGAGGTCCTCTGCAACTTAATGAGACCCTGTTTCAAAATAAAAGAATAAGCCGGGCGTGGTGGTGCACACTTGTAATCCCCGTGCTTGGGAGGCGGAGACAGGAGGATCACACAGGTTCGAAGCCAGCCGTGCTGGTTTAAGAGACCCTGTTTCCAAATAAAAAAGTATAAAAATAGGTCTGGGTGTGTAGCCCAGAGTTAGAAGGGTTTCCAGGGACCCCAGTACCACCAAAAATAAAAAAATAAAAGAATAAAAAATAGGGCTGGGGTGTAGCTCAGAGGCAGAATGTCCCTGGGTTCAATCCCCAGTAAAAAAGAAACACACATGGGCCTCTGGCCCCGACCCTGGACGGGTGGGCAGGCGCTGGCGGGCACCCTTCGACGACTCCCTTCCCATCCGGAAGGATTCTGTGGTCCAGGCGTCTTGCCCCGACCCTGGGCGGGTGGGCAGGGGCTGGCGGGGCACCCTTAGGTAACCCCCTTTCCACCCGAAAGAATCCTGTGGTCCGGGCCTCTAGCCTCGACCCTGGGCGGGTGGGCAGGCGCTGGCGGGGCACCCCTAGGCGACCCTCTCCCCACCCAGAAGGACCCTGTGGTCCGGGCCCGACCCTGGGTGGGTGGGCAGGCGCTGGTGGGGTGCCCCTAGGCGACCCCCTTTCCACCTGGAAGGACCCTGTAAGGAAGGAAAAGAAAAAGAAAAAAGGAAAATATCGGAGAGGGGTCAAGGAGGCCGTGGCGGATGCCAGGATTATGGAGATGCAGACAAAACTTATTCAAATGAACTGGAATTATTGGAAAAATTCTCCGCTAAGGAGGACTGCTTCTTCTCTACATTGTTAAGAATCTTGGACATCACCTGTAAGGAGAGAGACTTTAGCGGAGACCAAGGAGAAAGGCGGTGCTGAAAGCAGTCTTCGCGGTGGAGACTTGTATTCAGGAGAAGCAGAAATCGGAGCCTACCAACCTTGTTTTTTTTTTTTTGGAGAAATTACACCAAAGTTCGAATGCTACCGTTGCGCATGCTTAGGAACACTGGACAACATTCAAAGTGGAAAAAGAGCTTGGGAAAGATTTGAAATGTCGGAGGCAGTGGCAATGGGTGGCCAGTACTCAGGGGAGGCAGAGATCTGATGCATTACACCTGGAACCTTTGAAGTAATGACCCCAGAGGCAGAATGCTACCACCACGCACCCTCAAGAACGTTGGACAAATGGTTGGGCAAAGAGGGTGCTCGGATTAGAGCCTGCCGAGGGGTGAGGCTGGCGATGGACACAGCAAAGCTGGGATTGGAGCCTGTCATGAGGCAAAGCTGGTGCTGGAGCCTCCGAGGCAGGGATCAGAGCCTGCCGAGTGGTTAGGCCAGTGCTGGGGCCAGTGAAGCCGGGATCGGATCATGCCGTGAGGCAAGGCCGGTGCTGGGGCCTTCGAGGCCGGGATCGGAGCCTGCTGAGGGGTTAGGCCAGTGCCGGGGCCAACAAGGCCGGGATTGGAGCCTTCTGTGAGGCAAGGCCGGTACTGGAGCCTCCGCGGCCGGGATCGGAGCCTGCTGAGGGGTTAGGCTGGTGCCGGGGCCAATGGCCGACATCGGGGCCTGCAGTGAGGCAAGGCCGCTACAGGGGCCTCTGAGGCTGGGATCGGAGCCTGCTGAGGGGTTAGGCCAGTGCTGGGGCCAGTGAGGCTGGAATCGGAGCCTCCTGTGAGGCAAGGCCGGTGCTGGGGCCTTAGAGGCTGGGATCGGAGCCTGCCAAGGGGTTAGGCTGGTGCCAGGGCCAGCAAGGCCGGGATCGGAGCTTACCGTGAGGCAAGGCTGCTACTAGGGCCTCCGAAGCCGGGATCGGAGCCTACCGAGGGGTTAGGGCAGTGCCAGGGCCAGCAGCTGACATTGGGGCTTGCCATGAGGCAAGGCCGCTACTGGGGTCTCCGAGGCTGGGATCGGAGCCTGCCGAGGGATTAGGCCGGTGCCAGGGCCAGCGTGGCCTGGATCGGAGCCTGCCGTGAGGCAAGGCCGGTGCCGGGGCCTTGGAGCCTTCCGTGAGGCAAGGTTGCTATTGAGGCTTCCGAGGCCGGGATTGGAGCCTGCCCGAGGGGTTAGGCCGGTGCTGGAACTAGCGAGGCCGGTGTCGGAGTCTGCCGTGAGGCAGGGCCGTTATTGAGGCCTCCGAGGCCGGGATTGGAGCCTGCCAAGGGGTTAGGCTGGTGCCGGGGCCAGCGAAGCTGAGATCGGAGCCTGCCGTGAGGCAAGGCAGGTGTTGGGGCCTCCGAGGCCGGGATCAGAGCCTGCCGAGGGGTTAGGTCGGTGCTGGGCCAGTGAGGCCGGGATCGGAGCCTGCCGCGAGGCAATGCCGGTGCCGGGGTCTCAGAGGCCGGGATCGGAGCCTGTCGAGGGGTTAGGCCAGTGCCGGGGCCAGCAGCCGGCATCGGAGCCTGCCATGAGGAAGGCCGGGTGCTGGGGCCTCCAAGGCTGGGATTGGAGCCAGCTGAGGGGTTAGGCCAGTGTTGGGGCCAGCAAGACCAGAATCGGGGCCTCCCATGAGGCAAGGCCGCTGCTTGAGCCAGCGAGGTCTGGATCAGTCCACCAGGTAGCCAGGCCACAACTGGGGCCGTTAAGAGTGGGATCGGTATTTGCAGCGCGGCATGCACTGAGAAATATCACAGAAAATTAAAACCAGATGCTTCCCCTAATCAGCAATAACTAGGAGGAAAGGGGCAACAGGAAGTGGTCGAGCTATAGAAAGGGCCCTATAGTGAAGCAATTAAGGTGACCAATCAGAGGGTATGGAATAGGGGAGGATGGAGCTTCTTTAAAAAGCAGGAGGTACATAAACATATGTATCAAAGTTAATCACCAAACAAGCATGGGATGGAGGGAGGGGGAGGGAATGGGATGGAGACTGGATGAGGGCTAATTGGATGATGTGTGCTTGTATATCCTCTCAAGTCTTTTATTCCAATGTGATGTATGATTACAATGCACCAATAAAAATAAATTTAAAAAAGAAAAAAGAAAAAAACACACACATACACATATAGTCACAGCAAATTCAAAGAAATGAACTTCTCAAGATTACATAGATAAGCTAGGCATGGTGGTGCACGCTTATAATCCCAGCATTTAGGATATCAAGGCCCTTTGCAACTCGGTGAGACTCTTTCAAAATTAAGAATAGAGCCAGGCGTGCTGGCACATGCTTGTAATTCCCGCAATTGGGAGGCAGAGACGGGAGGATCGCACAGGTTCAAAGCCAGCCGCTTTGGCTTAAGAGACCCTGTTTCCAAATAAAATAAGTATAAAATAGGTCTGGGAGTGTAGCTCGGAGGTAGAAGGGTTTCCAGGAATCCCGGTACCACCAAAAAAAAAAAAAAAAAAAACAACAACAACAACAAAAAATAAAGAATAGAAAATAGGGGTGGGGGTGTAGCTCAGAGGTAGAATGCCCCTGGGTTACATCCCAGGTATCACCAAAAAAAAAGATTACATATGCAGAATTTTGTTTTAATCTACAGTAGTCTGACTCTGAAACCTATATTTTTTCTAGTATACCACAGGCAAAATTCATATGTTCAGATGATTTCTCTATTATTTTTATTGGTTAGAAACTGGAGATTTCTTTAATTTTTTCAGTTAATATTTAGTGTTTATAAGTTATATACTATGCATTTCTATAGAAATATTCTATACAAAAATGTATAGTATATAATTTTTTTTTTTTTTTGGTGGTACTGGGGGTGGAACCCAGAGGCTTTCTACCTCCAGGCCATACTCCCAGACTTTTTTTTTAATATATTTTATTTGGAAACAGGGTTTCACTAAGTTGCTGAAAGCCTCGCTAAATAGCTGAGGCTGGCTTCGAACCCGTGCGATCCTCCTGTCTCAGCCTCCTAAGCTCGGGGATTACAAGCATGCTCCACCCCGCCCGGCAGTATATAATTTTTATTGTAGATTCTTTAAAAGGGATGATGGTCTCTTCTACATAGGTTGAAAAGGAATTTCTTGGGTTTAGGAGTGTAGCTGAGTGGTAGAGTACTTCAGAAGACCCTTGGTTTGATTCCTCAGTACCCTCGCCCCTTCACCCCCCCAAAAAAAGAAAGAAAAAAGCTAGGCGTGGTGGCGCACGCTTATATCCCAGTACTTGGGAGGCTGAGACAGGACGATTGCAGGTGTGTGGCCAGCCTCAGCTACTTATTGAGGCCCTCTGCAACTCAGTGAGACCCAGTTTCAAAATAAGGAATTAAAAAATAGGGCAGGAGGTGTAGCTTGGAGGTTGAATGTCCCTGGGTTCCATCCCAGACCCACCAAAATATAAAAAATAAAAATAAAATAAAGAATACAGAATAGGGCTGGGGGTGTAGCTCAGAGGTAGATTGCCCCTGAGTTCAATCCCCAGTACACAAAATAATAAAATAAGAGGTCTCTCTCTCTCCCCTCCCCCCTCTTCTGTTCCCTCTGTTCTCCTCTCTACCCTCCCTTTCTCCTGTCTCTCTCCCCCCTCTTCTGTTTCCTCCCTCCTCCCCTGTACCCTCCCTCTCTCTCTGTCTCTCTCTCGCCCCATCTCTCTCTCTCTCTCTCTCTCTCTCTCTCTCTCTCTCTCTCTCTCTTGGATTGAACCCAGGACCTTGTGAGTGCTAGGCAAGCTCTGAGCTACGTCCAAATAAATTCAGATTGTATAATTCAGGAAAAGGGCTACATCTGTACTGAGAGAATGCTTAGTAGAAATGATGGGTAGGATAGTATGTAAAGATTCCTAGGAAAAGCACAAAATTAAACATTGTGTGGCTTAGTAGTTTGAGTAGCCTCTGGGCTCCAATGGCAGGATTTTGTCTTAATTCATAGTAGTCTCTGAATTTAAGTTCTAGCTTTGACTCTAACTTTTAAAACCTTGGACAGAGCCAGGCGTGGTGGCACACGCTTGTAATCCATGCGCTTGGGAGGCAGAGACAGGAGGATCGCGCAGGTTCGAAGCCAGCCGCATGCGCTGGCTTAGGAAACCCTGTTTCCAAATAAAAAAATGTAAAAATAGGTCTGGGAGTGTAGCCCGGAGGTAGAAGGGTTTCCAGGAACCCCAGTACCACCCCCCAAAAAAAAACAACAAAAAAAAACCTTGGACAGAGCCGGGAGTGGTAGCACACACTTGTAATCCCAGCATTTGGAAGGTTGAGATCAGAGGATCGCGGTTTGCAGACAACCTCAGCTACTTAGTGAGGCCTCTGCAACTCAGTGAGACCCGGTTTCAAAATAAAGAATAAAAAATAGGGCCAGGGGGTGTAGCTCAGAGGTAGAATGCCCCTGGATTCCATCCCCAGACCCGCAAAATTTAAAAATTAAAAATTAAAATAAAATTAAAATAAAACCTTGGACAGATTACACAACTTCTTTGTGCTTTGATTTCATCATCTGACACTAGAAGTAATATTAATTCTGATGTCAAAGTTACAAGTATTAGATAAGTATGTAAAGATACTTAGAATAGAACATGTCACTTGTTAAACTCAGTAAGTTTTACCATTATTTTTATGAAATGAGAGGGAGAAGGTAGGGTTGGAGTGTCCCAGCATGTGGGACATGGCTCATGCAGGAACAAGATAGGTAATAGTGAAAGGTAGCACATAGATTCAGTCGTGGTTGAAATAGAGCAGGAGCAAGGAAACCACAGACCTTTATTTGTAAATAAAGTTTTATTAGAACATAACAATGCCCATTTGTTTATTGTTTTTTACCCCAGGTCCAGTTTTATTTCTTATTTAGAAACAGGGTCTCACTCAGTTGATGGGAGTCACACTACTTGCTGAGGCTGTCCTTGAACCTGTGATTCTCCTGTCTCAGCCTCCCTAGTACTGTGATTACAGTCATGCGCCATCTTGCCTGACTTAAAAGTTTTAGAAATACCAAACCTGACTTACCTGTTTAGGAGCACTGCTACCAGTTTTCTGTGTCTAGTTGTATACAGAGCTTGTTATCCTGCTGTTACTGTGGAAAGTTGACTACTAATGTAGCTTGACTGCTTTTAATTTCTCTGTTCATTGAAACAGGTGTGGCAATAGCGCTGTGGACCCAGTCTCCATGAATAGATTGAGCTTTGTGAGGAACAGATGCAGGTGAGGTCCCAAGCAGTGAAGACAAAAGGCATGGTAGAGAGCACCACCTTCCCATCTCACTTGAACACCTGTAGTTCTTCCTTCAGCATCCCTCACCCTCATCCCTCTCTTCCCAGTTCCTTGTTTCCTAGCATTATTTTCCTGAACATTAAAGCTTCTCTTACTCATCCTTTTAAGGAAGTTACCTACTACTTTACCTGTTTTCCTCCTGCTCCAATACTGTTTGTTTTACTTTGGCAAAGGTTAAAAATATGGTGGGAAATGTCCAACCGCTCATTGCCCTGTTTTCTTAATACCCAATAGCCTAAAAGGAACTAAGGCAGCATTGCCCTTTAAGACTTACTTTGTAGGATTTTACTCCTGACTCCTGTTAACTATTCTAGGAATGGACTTGGCTCTGTGAAGGATGGTGAACCTCACTTTGTGGTGGTCCACTGCACAGGCTACATCAAGGCCTGGCCTCCCGCAGGTAGGAAAGCTGAATATTGATTTCTCCTTTGGTGCACTTTGGTTCTCACAGAGTCCAAGAAAGTTATCCACATTTAACTAACAGTTATAACAGTTGTTATGTACCTGGTATATGAAATGTACTTGTAGTATAAAGGTCATACAAACTCTTTTCTCTTCCTTTTTTTTCCTTTTTCCTCCTCCTTTTTTCTCCTTTCTTTTGTTCTTTCTCTTTTTTTTTCCTTCTTTTTTGTGGTACTGGAGATTGAACCAGGGGCATTCTACCTCTGAGCTACACCCCCAGTCCTAGTTTATATTTTATTTTGAAACAGGATAAGATGTGGAGGGCCTCACTAAATTGCGGAGGCTGGCTGCAAACCTGTGATCCCCTTGTCTCAGCCTCCCAAGTACTGAGATTACAGGTGTGTGCCACCATGCCTGGCTCACATTCATTACTGAGTTGATATTCCAGCTGGGTCCCACACCATGTTGCTCATGCTGGCCTTGGACTCCTGGGCTCAAGTGATCCACCTGCCCCAGCCTCCTGAGTAGCTGGTACTACAGGCACATGCCTATGTCTTACTTAAAATACAGGTTCTAAATGTGCAGATTCATAATAATATATCCTCAATACCTGTGTTCTAAAGAGTTGTTGCAAAAAAAATTGGCATTAATATAGTTAATTTGGGAAAGCTGTCTGAAATAGGAGCAAGACTTTGGAGGGGTCAAGGAAAACAGTGTCTTTGTTATAAGAAGATAGTCTCTGCAAAGATTTTATCAAGGTGTAAGTGAACAAAGAATAAGACCAAGATGGTTTTTGCTTTGTTTTGTTTTGTTGTACTGGGGATTGAACCCAGTGGTATTTTACTTCTGGGCTACACCTCAGTCCTTTTTATTTTTGTTTTTGAAACAGGGTCTTGCTAGGTTGCTGAGCCTGTTCTCAGACCTGTGATCCTCCTGTCTCAGCCTCCCAAATAATGGGATTACAGGCATGCGCTCCCATGCCCAGAAGGGATTAGCTTTTTAAATTGACTTTTCAAATCTTATCTGCTTCATGATTTCCCTGTCAAATGGGTATTACTGGGAAGTGGAGATTTTAGGGAGACAGAAACTAAGAGAAAAGAGAGGCAAGGGTAGTATATTTTAGGAAGATATTAAACTTTGATTTGATTTGGAAAAACCTGGATTTGATTTTTGGCTTATTTTTGGTGTGTGTGGTACTGGGGGTGAAACCCAGGTGATTTTCTACTCTGGGCTATACTCCCAGACCTATTTTACACTTTATTTGGAAACAGTGTCTTACTAAGTTGCTGAGAGCCTCACTAAGTAGCTGAGGCTGGCTTTGAACCTGTGTGATCCTCCTGTCTCAGCCTCCCAAGCCTGGGGTTTACAAGCGTGCGCCACCACGCCCGGCTTGGCATTGATAATAATTAGTGGTATAACCAGGGTTAGTTGTTTGACCTTTATATCAGTTTTCTCATCTACAATTTGGAGATGACACAACATATATAGGTTTGTTGTGAGGATTAGATTTAATATAATAAAAAGAATCCAGCCCAGTGCCAGGAATTTGGCAGGCACCCAGTAAATGCTAGTGAATGGTATTAAGAAAAATTAATTGGAAATGGTACAATTAGTGACATTTGAACTTTTAGTCTATGTACTATATAAATCATACATTTAAGATATGTGTGAGTTTTCATAATTCTGTGTAGCTCTCAAGGAGATACTTTTCTGGATAAAATGAACATTATGCAAACAATAAGGGGAAATGTATTTCTTTCCTGTCCATATAAAGCATTGTAGTGTTCTCTTTCCCAAGGGACAAATAGAAATAACTGTTGGTGTTTAATATAATCTCTTTTTTGGTTATTCATTTACTTTAGAAGTCACAGGTTAGGCAAGACATCTGTTCTCTGCCTGTGATATTGTACAGAATGACTCTCTTTATGTGTGTTTGGTTTGGCCACCATACTTTTTTAGATTACTTTGGGTAGAACTTGGACTCTCTAGTTTATTATAACTAATATAGGTAAAATATGTTAATTACTACATATATCCACACATACATATATACATAGACTTAATGCGAAGATTCACATATATGGTAAATTCTTTGTATTTGTTTATCTTTATCATCATTCATCACTCTCTGTTGCTTTCTTCCTAACCATTTTATATCTAAGTCTATTTTGAATCTTTATTCACCTGACTTTGAAGGCATTTGAGTTTAGGATCTCTAAATTATTTTCATTTCACCTTCCTGAAGGTGTTTCTCTCCCAGATGATGACCCAGAAGCTGGCCAAGGAAGCAAATTTTGCCTTGTGGCCATTGGCAGATTGCAGGCAAGTGTGAATTTTCCACATCCTTTATTAGAAGAAATCTCCTTAAGGACTTGTTCATGTTAATTTTTTTTTTTTTTTTTTTTTTTTTACTTTCTTAATACAAATGAATAGTTCCATAAAACTTCACAAACTTGAAGCCAGATGTGGTGGCCCATGCCTGTAATCCTAGTACTTGGAAGGCTGAGACAGGAGGACCACAGGTTTGACACCATCCTTGGCAGCGTAGGGACCCTCAGCAACTTAGACCCTCTTTCCAAATAAAATAAAATAGGACTGGGAGGTAGCTGAGAGGGAGGCTTAATTCCGAATACCACAAAAATAAATAAATAACTTCAAACACTTCAAGCAAAAGTAGAGAGAGGGAAGGACATCTTTCCCCCTACCTCTGTTTTTGTTGTTGAGACAAGGTCTTGCCATATTGCCCAGGCTGCTCTCAAACTCCTGGGCTTGAATGATCTTTCTTTTTCTGCCTCCTAAGTGCAGGGAATGTAGGCATATGCCACCACACCCACTGTGCTCCTTATCTTTATTAATTTTAGTTTTTCAGTGCTGATTTTTTTATTTTTCAATTAATTTATTTTGCCCATATACAAAAAGACCCCCTTTTTAAATCATTACATGACTATCAGTAGAGAAGTAGAATTATTTTGATTCTTCTCATGAGTATAGAATATGATTCTTGGTTAGTTGGACTATAATTTTTCTATTTAAATAATGAGCATATTCTAGCTAGGTAAAAGTAGGTGGGTTTGGTGTTGAATTCATTTTTGCTTACTTTATTAATTGGTAGACTACATGTATGGGAAGAGAGCTAGAATTCGTGCCCTGTCTTGGTTGTATTGCCATTTTTTTTCTTTCTGGATGAGATTAGAAACTTCTAAAATTGGTAATCTCATGTCTATGCAAATGCCTATGAAGAGATTAGAAATACATCTGTAAAGGCCAGGTGTGGTGGCACATGCTTGTAATCCCAGCATTCGGGAGGCGGAGACCGGAGGATCACAGTTCTCGGACAGCCTCAGCTACTTAGACCCTTTGCAACTCAGTGAGACTCTGTTTCTAAAAAATAAAAAGACTCAAAAACAGGGCTAGTGGTATAGCTCAGAAGTACATTGCCCCTGGGTTTTGTCCCCAGTTTTGTTAAAGAAAATATATATACATATATATAATCTGTAAACATTGGTATCATTTTGCCTCATTTTTATCTCTCCACTCTTAGGTAACTAGTTCTCCCAACTGTACAGACATGAGTAATGTTTGTCAGCCAACAGAGTTCATCTCCCGACACAACATTGAGGGGATATTCACTTTTGTGGATCACCGGTGTGTGGCTACTGTTGGTTATCAGCCACAGGTGAGGAGATGGCGCCCTTACATCACTGATACTTATGGCCTGTGTTTTTTCTTGCCGATGCTGAGGTTACACAATCATTTAGTTCCAAAGAGAGCCAAACCATATCAGTCTCAGTTCAGAAAATGAAATGAACCTAGTCTATCAGTAGCTGAACTTATTCTCATCTTTCTACCAAGGCTATCAACCTATCTAGAGAAAGAGGGTTTGTGAAACCAGGTGGGAGCCACTTGTACAAATACATATTTATTTTTTGTTACTGATATTAATACAGATAACATTCAAAGTTGCTCATTTTAGTTACATAGATATGTCCATTATCTAGGTCATTCATGTAATTACCCAAAGGAATAATAACCCACAAAATATACAAATTTGGTACTAGTTATTTGTAACTTATTTTATTTATTTATTTATTTATTTATTTATTTTAATTTTGGTGGTACTGGGGTTCCTGGAAACCCTTCTACCTCCTATTTTATACTTTTTATTTGGAAACAGGGTTTCTTAAGCCAGCACGGCTGGCTTCGAACCCGTGCAATCCTCCTGCTTCCGCCCCCCCCCCCCAAGCGTGGAGATTACAAGCATGCGCCACCATGCCTGGCATTATATTTAATTTTTTAAAATATTTTTGGTCACCAGGCATGGTGGCTCATGCTTGTAATCCCCGCACTTGGGAGGTGGAGACAGGAGGATCATGCAAGTTCAAAGCCAGCCTCGCTGGTTTAACAGACCCTGTTTCCAAATAAAATATAAAAATATGTCTGGGAGTGTAGCCCAGAGGTAGAAGGGTTCCATCCCCAGTACCACCAAAAAAAAAAATTTTTTTTTTGGTGCATTGTAGCTATACATGTTAAATGTGGTACAAGATGGTAGGGGCATACATGCACACATCACTTATTTAACCCTGTAATTTACTCATTCAACAGACTATCCATGAATTGACCTATTACCTAAGCTTTCAAAGCTGTCTATTCCAGGGGGTTCTTCCGGCTATACCTGTGTGAAATGGATGAAGAGATATCATGAAAATCAAGACCAGAGTTAGAGAATTCATACTGCTGGTTTCAACACTTATTATAAATCAATTATCAAGACAATGTGGTATTATGTAAGGATAGAATCATTTTTATCTTTATGGTCAACCACTTGTCAGCAAATGTGCCAAGACAGTTCAGTGGGAAAAAGAGGTTTCTCTGGCAAATAGTAACAAAACAATTAGATATTCATGTAAAAAAATACTTAGACCTTATTTCATATACATTATATGCAAAAATCAAGTCAAAGGCCTCAACATGTAGGAGTTAAAATTATAAGCCAAGCATGGTGGTATATGCTTATGATCCCAGCACCTGGGAGGCTGAGACAGAAGGATCTTCGGTTTGAGGACAATTTAGGGAGACACTGTTTCAAAATAAAATAGAGCAGGGGGTAGGGCTCAAAGATAGAATGCCTCTGTGTTTGTTCCCCAGTACACACACACATGCACACACTCACACTCACTCACTCATTTATAAACAAACTTCTAGGAACCAGGCGTGGTGGTGCACACTTGTAATCCCAGCACTTAGGAAGCTGAGACAGGAGGATCACACAAGTTAGAAGCCAGCCTCAGCTACTGAGTGAGGCTCTCAGCAACTTAGTGAGACCCTGTTTCCAAATAAAATATAAAATAGGTCTGGGAGTATAGCCTGGAGGTAGAAAAGCCCCTGGGTTCCACTCCCAGCACCATACACACACAGAAAAGAAAAAAAAAAGTAAATAAAGTTCTAGGAGAAAATCTTTGTAGTTCTGCATTAGTAGGCAAAAAAAAAAATTTATACAGTACTAAAAGCATGATTCACCAAAGAAAAATATTAATAATTTGAAATTCATTAAAATTAAAATTTACCCTCCAAAAAGGATATGATTAAGAAAGTGAAAAGACCAAACACAAGTTGGGAGAAAATATGTACAAGTCATTTACCTGAAAAAGAATTTGTATCTAGAATACATAAATAACTTACAGTTCATTAAGACAGCTAGTAAACTAAAGTATACAGGATTTGATATTTTACCAGACAAATATGAAAAGATGCTCAGTATCATTAGTCATTAGGAAAATGAAAATGAAAATCACAATGAGATATATACATATATATATATATGCTTATGATCCCAGCACCTGGGAGGCTGAGACAGACACACACACACACACACACACACATACATACACACACTCTGGGCTGGCTATAATCAAAGAGAAGCTGGAATTCTAATGTGTTGTTGGTAGACATGTAAAATGGTATAGCTACTTAATAAAAATATTTGGTCTTTTTTCTAAAAAGTTAAGCATGTACTGACAGATGTTTACACAAGAAAAATGAAAATATATGTTCACACAGAGATTTGTACACAAATGTTCATAGGTGTATTATTCATAATAGTCAAAAAGTGGAAACAAGTGCCAGGCGTGGTGGCGCATGCTTGTAATCCACGCGCTTGGGAGGCGGAGACAGGAGGATTGCGCAGGTTCGAAGCCAGCCTCACTGGCTTAAGAGACCCCATTTCCAAAATAATAGGTCTGGGAGTGTAGCCCGGAGGTAGAAGGGTTTCCAGGGACCCCAGTACCACCAAAAAAAAAAAAAGTGGAAACAGTCTAAATGTCTGTTGTGCATGAATACACATACTGGTGTACCTATATTAGAATAGTGCTGAACAATAAAAAAGAATAAAGTTCTGAGAAGTGCTATAATATAGATGAACTTCAAAAATGTGTTACGTGTAAGAAGCCAAACCCAAGAGAGGTTTTTTTTGTGGTGATACTGGGGTTCCTGGAAGCCCTTCTACCTCTGGGCTACACTCCCAAACCTATTTTAAATTTTTGAAACAGGGTCTCTAATGCCAGCGTGGCTGGCTTCGAACCTGCGCCATCCTCCTGTCTCCGCCTCCCAAGTGCAGGGATTACAAGCGTGTGCCACCACGCCCGGCCCCAAGAGAGTTAACATCATTCTGTTTATATGAAATTTCTAAAAAAGGCAAAACTAAAGAGGCAGAAAGCAAGTCATTGGGTGGGAATGAGATCGACACACATGAGTACAGGGAGATTTTTAGAACATGTAAAACTAGATTATGTAAGAGTTACACTACTGTATAAATTAAACTACTAGAATCAAATTACCTACTTAGAATGGGTAAATTTGATACCTGAAATCTATAGCCAGTGCTGTTAAAATAAATTTATTCTGAAAAAGAAGAGAATTGTGCTAGAAGCCAGCTTAGCAAATTCTTTTTCCTTCACGTTTATTCACAATCTTAGTATAGTGATAGAAGAAATAAGATCCAAGTGTTTAGCTAATGGACCAGTTAACTTTAGCTAATAGAAAGTTAAATGACCATAAAAATGTTTATCTTATGTTCCTGTCTCCCTTTTAGGAACTTTTAGGAAAGAATATAGTAGAATTCTGTCATCCTGAAGACCAGCAGCTTCTAAGAGATAGCTTTCAACAGGTAACTTTTCTCCCTTGGTTTGGGGATCTGAATACATATTTTTAAGGACAGGTTTGGTGGCACATGTTTGTAATTCCAGTACTTGGGAGACCGAGACAGGAAGATCACAGGTTTGAGAACAGCCTGAGCAAGTAGTGAGACGCTCATCAACCTCGCAAGACTCTGTTTCAAAATAAAAATAAAATAGGGTTGGAGGTGTAGCTCGGAGGTAGAATGCCCCTGGGCTCGATCCCTGTTACCACAAAAAAAGAAAAAAGAATACATATTTACTTCATAACACTTAGTGATCACTGATTAGTTGAGCATTGTGACACATACCACATACAGTTTTATGTTTTTTGTACTTAACATATATATATATATATATATATATGTATGTATGTATGTATGTATGTATATGTGTGAAATATATATTGTGTGTGTGTGTGGTACTGGGGTTCCTGGAAGCCCTTCTACCTCCAGGTTACACTCAGACACCTATTTTTTTATATTTTTATTTGGAAACAGGGTCTCTTAAGCCAGCACAGCTGGCTTTAAACCTGCGAGATCCTCCTATCTCTGCCTCCCAAGCGCGGGGATTACAAGCGTGCGCCACCACGCCCGGCCTTAACCTATATTTTTAAGAAATAGAAAAAGTACTTTGAAACTAAAATGTCCAAGGTATTTCTGTTTGGCTTGGCTATTTACTGTCTTGTGTCCAACTACTTTTAACCAAGGAACTGTCTTCAAAGTATTGAAAATATTGTAGGCTTCACTGATATGTAGATTGTAGTAGAAAAATTTTGAGTTTTTTAAATAAATGAGTATTAATTGTGACTGTTAATTGTAATTTTCAGACTTTAGTTCCTGAAAAGTACCTGTTAAATAGAATTAGTTTCAAATATCTCTTATTTTATATTAGACAAGTTAATTAAGCTCTCTAAGTCTCATTAGTGTCTTTACGAATATGATGGACATGATAATAACACTTAAAGCTAGGCATGGTAGTGCATGCCTGACTTGGGAGGCTGCAACAGGAGGATTGCAGGTTTGAGGACAGCCTCAGCAACTTAGCAAGACCCTCAGTAACTTAGACCCTGTTTCAAAACAAAAAAGGGCTGGGAGTGCAGCTTAGAGGTGGAATGTCCCTGAGTTCTATCTTGAGTACCAAAATAATCATAATAATGATAATAGTTTTTTAGATTCATAAGATTAAATTAAGATAGTACAAATAAGACATATAGCCCTCAGCTGGGTATGGTGGCACATGCTTATTCCCAGTACTTAGAAAGCTGAGGCAGGAGGATCTCGGGTTTGTGGCCAGCCTCAGCTACTTGATGAGGCCCTCTGCAACTTAGTGAGAACTTGTTTCAAATAAAGAAAAAAGAAAAAAATCGGGTGAAGTATAGCTCAGAGGTAGAATGCCTCTGAATTCAATCCCCAGTACCACAAAAAATAAATAAAAATTACTTATTTTTAATTTTTAATACCTTTTAAAACAAAATAAGACTAGAGCCAACTTAGTTTTATTTATGGAAACCTCTATTGGAACTGTGAAAATAAATTCTCAAGTTTGGAGAGAAAGAGCAATATATAAGCTATATTCTGTGTCACCAAATTTCTGATACAGACTTTTTTTTTGAAGTACTGGAGATTGAACCCAGGGCATTCTGCTTCTGAGCTATACCTCCAGCCTTATTTTTAACTTTTATTTTTTTGCAGCTTTAGCAAGTCTATATTACAAAATCAGTAGGAAATAGAAAAGAAAAAGCAGCGTGCAAGCATGCTAGAGACCCTGAAAGTGGAACTCTCATAACTCTTTATTTTGAAATAGGGTCTCACTAAGTTGCAGAAGGCCTCACTATGTAGCTGAGGCTGGCCGTGAACCCATGAACCTCCTGACTCAGCCTCCCAAGTAGTGGGATTACAAGCGTGCACCATCATGCCCGGCTTGATATGGGTTTATAATAGTAGCTCAGCATATTGTGGGGTGGGGGCTAATGGGGGTTGAACCCTGGAATATTCTACCTCCGGGCAATATCCCCAACCCTGTTTAATTTTTTGTTTTGAAACAGAGTCTCCTTAAGTAGCTGAGAGCCTCACTAAATTGCTGAGGTTGGTTTTGAACTTGTGATCCTCCTGTCTCAGCCTCCAAGTACTGGAATTAGACATGTGAACCACCATGCCCAGCTTAGCATGCCTTTCTTGACTTTTCAAGGAAAATGGGAAAACAGTCTTTTCTATCCTAGAAATAATTATTATTGCTGTTTTGACTTTTGACTAGTGCAGTCAGATAGTTTGGGACTCTGGGAAGAAGTGAGATAAAAACATACACTTCCTCCTTATATTTAGTTTCTTTCTTTCTTTCTTTCTTTCTTTTTTTCTTTTTCAGTATTAGGGATTGAACCCAGAGGCATTCTACCTCCAAGCTACACCCCCAGCCCAATTTTTTATTTTTATTTTGAAGCAGGGTCTAAGTTGCAGAGGGCCTCACTAAATAGCTGAGGCTGGTTGTGAACCCAGTTCTTCCTGTCTCAGCGTGTGCCGCCATGCCTGGCTGACTAGTCACTTATTTTTTGCTCCCTCATGTCCTTTTCCCCCTCCCCCAGGAACTGTGGACTGAACCCAGGGGCATTCTACCTCCTAGCTACACCAGCTCTATTTTTTTTTTTTTAAATAGTGTCTCACTAAGTAGCCAAGACTGGCCTTGAATCTGCAATCCTGTCTCAGCCTCCCAAGTACTTGGATTAGAATAATGAACCACATGCCTGGCTCCCTTGTTGTATTTTTTTTGGGGGGGGGGGTGGTACTGGGGGTGGAACCCGGAGGCTTTTACCTCCAGGCTATACTCCCAGACCTTTTTTATATATTTTTTGGAAACAGGGTCTCACTAAGTTGCTAAAAGCCTCCCTAAGTAGCTGAGGCTGGCTTTGAACCTGTGCTATCCTCCTGTCTCAGCCTCCCAAGCGCAGGGATTACGAGCATGCGCCACCACGCCCGGCCTTGCTGTGTTTTAACATTGAAATAAATTGCTGTTTTAAGAAAGTACTACACAAGAATCTTAGAATTATTTAAATGGGAAAATGTGCTGGGCGTGCTTATAATCCCAGTATTTGGGAGGCTGAGACAGAAAATTGCAGTTTTGAGGACAGCCTCAGCAAATAGGCACTCATCATCCTAGTGAGACCCTGCTTCAAAATCAAAATAAAGCCGGGCGTGGTGGCGCACAATTGTAATCCCAGCATTTAGGAGGCTGAGACAGGAGGATCCAGGTTTGTGGCCAGCCTCAGCTACTTAGTGAGGCCCTCTGCAACTCAGTGAGACCCTGTTTCAAAATAAAGAATAAAAAATAGGACTGGCGGTGTAGTTCAAAAGTAGAATGCCCCTGGATTCCATCCCCAGTACCGCAAAAATAAAAATAAAAGTTGCGTGTGCTCATTCACACTTAAAATCACAGTACCTGGGAAGCTGAGACAGGAGGATTGTAGTAAGTTTGAGGACAGCCTCAGCAAGTAGTGAGACTCTAACCTAGCGAGACCCTGTTTCTAAATTTAAAAAAAAAAAAAAATAGGTCTGGAGATATGGCTCAGAGGTAAAATGTCCCTGGGTTCAATTACCAGTACCACAGAATAAATAAATACATAAGATAAATGAATGTGTGTCTGCTGGGAGTGGTGGTACACATTTATAATCCCAGTATTTGGGAGATTGAGACAAGAGGATCATAGGTTCAAAGCCAGCCTCACCAAGTTAGCAAAGCTCTAAGCAACCTAGTGAGAACCTGTTTCCAAAAAAGAAATAAGATCAGGTTGGAGGTAGAACAACCCTGGGTTCAATCCCTAGTACCAAAAAAAGGGGAGGGTGAGGTACAGTCCTCAGTGCCACAGAATAAATAAGTAAATAATAGGAAAATGTTTACTCAATTTTCTAAAAAAAGTTCTGTACATTCCATTGATGGCACGGAAACCTTTTCAGGTGGTGAAATTAAAAGGCCAGGTGCTATCTGTCATGTTCCGGTTTCGTTCTAAGAACCGAGAATGGCTCTGGATGAGAACCAGCTCCTTTACTTTCCAGAACCCTTACTCAGATGAGATTGAGTACATCATCTGTACCAACACCAATGTGAAGTAGGTACCCTTTGGTTCTGTTCTAATGTCGGGATTTCTCATGGGCCAAGTCTGCTTAGCTCATCAAACTGTCTCCTCTTCCTCTTTTCCAGTACTAAATGCTAATCATTAGTTTGAAGTTCATCATTTTATAGGATTTGGTGTAGATGAAAGTAAAGTAAGCTTTTTATAAAGCAGTTCTGAGACTAAGTCTTTAGATGGGAGGGTTTATATTTCAATTTTATGTATCCTCTCTACAAAGAGTTTATTTTATACACTAATTTATTGCTTTAGTATGGCAGGGTTTTTATATAGAGCAAAATTGAGCAAACTGTAAAGGACCAGATAGAGTATATAGTTTATGCTTTGTGGGCCATAGAGTCTTTATTGCAACTCTTCAGCTCTGCCAATTATAACATGAAAATAGTTGTAGAGAAATGAAATGAAAGAGTATTGACTTGCTCTGGTAAATTTTTTTTTTTTTTTTTTTTTTTTTTACAAAAGCAGGCAATGGGTTGATTTGTATGGATTTCACACGTTTTGTCTGTTCAGCAGTTAATGGAGTCATGTCGTTTCCACATTTTGGCTAGGAAGAATGATGCTACTAATATTCCCATGCCAGAGAGAGAGAGAGAGAGAGAGGGAGAGAGGGAGGGAGGGAGGGAGAGAGAGAGTGTGTGTGTGGGGGGGGAACCCAGAGGCTTTACTACTTCTGGGTTATACTCCCAGACCTATTTTATATTTGAAACAGGGTCTCACTAAGTTGCTGAGAGCCTCACTAAGTTGCTGAGGCTGGCTTCGAACCTGTGTGATCCTCCTGTCTCAGCCTCCCAAGCACTGGGATTACAAGCATGCGTCACCACTCCCGGCTCCCATGCCATTTTTTGTGTAAATATATGCTTTTATTCTCCTTAGTATAACCAAGAGTAGAATCGCGAGATTACATGGCCATTCTATTTAACTTTTTAAAACTGCCAAACTTTTCCAGAGCTGCCCCGTCATTTTACATTCCCACTAGCAAAATGTGGGAATTCTAGTTTCTCCATATCCTTGTCAGCAATCGCTGTTGTCTTTTTTATTATAGTCACCCTAGTAAACCTTAATTGTCTGAGCCGGGCGTGGTGGCGCACGCTTGTAATCCCCGCGCTTGGGAGGTGGAGACAGGAGGATCGCGCCGGTTTGAAGCCAGCTGCGCTGGCTTACGAGACCCTGTTTCAAAATATAAAGAAAAAATAGGTCTGGGAGTGTAGCCCGGAGGTAGATGGGCTTCCAGGAACCCCAGTACCACCAAAAAAAAAAAAAAAAAAAACTTTAATTTTCTGATTACTTTGCCATTTAAGCTGCCTCTGTAGAATTGGTTTTAAACTAAACTCTTAGAGATGAGATTATGGATAACTAACAAGAGTACATTACTTTTTGCATTTTTTGTCTGTATTTTTGGCACTAGAGATTGAACCCAGGATATTCTACCTCTGAGTTACACTCTTGGTCCTTTTTATTTTTTTCTTTTCAAACAGGATCTTGCTAGGTTACTGAGAGCCTCACTACTTGCCGAGGCTATCCTTGAAACTTGCAATCCTGTCTGTGCCTCACAAGTTCTAGGGATTACAAATGTCATCATGCCTGGATTTTTTTTTTTTTTTTTTGCATCTTTGTATTACATAACAACCATTGTTTGTGTTTCTATTTTCAATTTTTTTTCTAAACTTTTTATTTGTGTGTGTGGTACTAGGGATGGAACCCAGAGGCTCTCTACCTCTGAGCTATACTCCCAGAACTATTCTGTATTTTATTTGGAAACAGGGTCTTACTAATTTGCTGAGGCTGGCTTTGAACCTGTGCAACTCTCCTGTCTCGGCCTCCCAAGTACAGAAATTACAAGCCACTACACCCAGCTAAACTTTTTTGTTTTTGTTCCTGCAGTGCTGGTGATGGAACACAGTCAAGTATTCTACCACTACTTTATACCGCCAATACCATATTTGGAAATTTTATTTTTATTTATTTATGTATTTTTTGTGGTACTGGGGATGGAACCTAGGGGCATTATACCTCTGAGTTACACCCCCAGCCCTTTCTTTTAGTCTTTTTATTTTTATTTAATTTTTATTTATTTATTTATTTATTGCAGGTATGGGAATGGAACCCAGGGGCATCCAACTTCTGAGCTACACCTCCTGCCCTAATTTTTATTCTTTATTTTGAAACAGGGTCTTACTAAGTTACAGAGGACCTCACTAAGTAGTTCAAACTGTCTGTAAACCGTGATCCTCTGGTCTCACCCTCCCGAATGCTGGGATTACAAGCATGCACCACCACGCCCAGTTCGTTTTCTTATTTCTTGAAACAGAGTCTCACTGAGTTGCAAAGGGCTTTGCTAAATAGCTGAGGCTATCCACGAACTACTATCCTCCAGTCTCTGCCTCCTGAATGCTAGGATTACAAGTGTGTACCACCACGCCTGGCTCCAAACTTGGAAATTTTAAAGTCCTACTAAGGACTTATGTTTTTGGAAATAATTTCTTTCCTCTCTTTTACATATAATTTTTCCAACAAAGATTAATTTTGGTTCTTATTGTTTGTTTGTTTGTTTGTTTGTTTATGAGGTGCTGGGGATGGAACCCAGGAGCATTCTATCTCCAAGCTACACCCCAGCCCAATTTTTTTTTGTTCTTTATTTTGAAACAGGGTCTCACTGACTTGCAAAGGGCCTAAGTAGCTGAGGCTGTTCACAAACCCAGATCCTCCTGTTTCAGCCTCCCAAATGCTGGGATTACAAGCGTACATCACCATGCCCTGCTTACTTTTTGGCATATATATTTTTTATTTTTCTTTCCAGGACTGGGGATTAAACCAGGGTGCTTGACCACTGAGCTGCATACCAAGCCTTTTTCATTTTGAGACAGGGTATTAACTAAGTTGCTGAGGGTACCCTAGAACTTAAGTCCTTCTTCAGCCTTCTGAGTAGTGGGAGCCATGGCACATACCTGCAACCTCCGAACTTGGAAGGCTGAGAGAGGAGGGTTGAAGGTTCAAGACCAGTTTCGGCAATCTAATGAGACTCTGTAAGCAACCTAGTGAGACCCTGTATCAAGCAAAAATAAAAATTAGGCTGGGGGTGTAGCTCATAAATCAATAAATGAATGAGTGAATGAATGAATGAATGAAGGGACAAACGCACTGTCTTGCTGATTGACCTACCTACAGATGAATTACATAGGTAGAATTCCTGTACATAGATTCCTTTTTTTTCCTGCCTTTCTTTGTTCTTGGCTACTTTTGTCTTCACAGGAACTCTAGCCAGGAACCACGGCCTACCCTGTCCAACACAATCCAGAGGCCACAGCTAGGTCCCACAGCTAATTTACCCCTAGAGATGGGCTCAGGGCAGCTGGCACCCAGGTAAGAAATGGTGTAATAATCACTACCAAGCTGTCACTAGACTCGGGGTAGCCACCTGCAGTTCCTCTTTTTGTTAGGGGGCTTATTTTTCTTAAGGTTCTTTTCCCTTGATTCTTTTTTAAGATATCCCCCCCCCATTGTTTTTGAACACACAGGCAGCAGCAACAGCAAACAGAATTGGACATGGTACCAGGGAGAGATGGACTGGCCAATTACAGTCATTCCCAGGTGAGTGTGTGTCTTCTTCCTTGAAGAGAACAGTGAGCGTTTCTTTAAGAAAATGTCTCTCAGTGCCAGTTAGAATTTATATGGGTATTTCATATGAATTTTAGGGTTATTGAATTTTTACCTTAAACTGTGTATGTGGAGAGGGGTGTACTGGGGATTGAATCCAGGAATGTTTTACCACTGAGCTACATATGTCCTCAATACCCTCAGCCCTTTTAAAGATTTTGTTTTTTCTTTTTTTTTAATTAATTTATTTATCTTTGTGGTACTGGGGGTGGAACCCAGGGGCTTTTCTACCTCTGGGCTGTAGTTCCAGACCTATTTTATACTTTATTTGGAAACAGGGGCTCACTAAGTAGCTGAGGCTGGCTTCTAACATGCACAATCCTCCTGTCTCAGCCTCCCAAGCACTGGGATTACAAGCATGTGCCCGGCTAAAGTTTTTATTTTTTTAATTAATTAATTAATTTTCTGCGGTAGTGGGAATTGAACCCAGGGACATTCTACCTCCAAGCTACACCCCCAGCCCTATTTTTTATTCTTTATTTTGAAATAGTGTCTCACTAAGTTGGGGAGGGCCTCAGCTGTGTGCCACCACTCCCAGTTACATTAAACCTTTAACAATTATTTTTATCATTTAATTCTGTAGGTGTCTGTTCAGCCTGTGACAACTACAGGGCCAGAACACAGCAAGCCCCTCGAGAAGTCAGATGGTCTGTTTACCCAGGATAGAGATCCAAGATTTTCAGAAATCTATTCCAACATCAGTTCAGGTATGTTTCTTTTTCAGTCCTCTCCTAAATTCTCGTTTAGATCACTTATTGATGGTCCTGCTATGGCCCCACCAGTAATCTTCCAACATATTTCCACTTTATCATAATACTTAATGAGTAAGTAGAAACTTGTTAAACTACATACTGCAGCCCCTTGACTGGCCCTCCCCCTACTCCTTTTGGTCCACAGATCAGAGTAAAGGCATCTCCTCCAGCACTGTCCCTGCTGCCCAACAGCTATTCTCCCAGGGCAACTCATTCCCTCCTAATCCCCGGCCGGCAGAGAATTTCAGGTGAGCCCCATATATGTGTGCTGCTTTACATAGGGCCCTGAAGGATTCATTTGCTGAATCCAAGTTTTATTCTTCCCTTGCTTTCTCTGTTTGATTCAGACAAAGCACTGGAGCTTATAGGGCCTAGGGTGAGGCAAAGAAGCTGCTTTTTTTCCTTCTGTTTCTTTGCTCCTGTCCTATTGCCATGTTCTAGGTTCCATCTCTGTGCGTCATGGTCAGTGTGTCACAGCTGTCAGTCTTTCTTATTTTTTTCCAAATTTGTTAGCAAGTTTTTCTTAACTCCAAGGAAGTCAAGGGAATCTAGGAATAGCACTAGATTGCCCTTCGATTCCTGTTTTCTGTAAATCCATCCTTTTAATTCATTACTTCATCATTTGTTCACTCCTAGGAATAGTGGTCTGGCCCCTCCCGTAACCATTGTCCAGCCATCATCTTCTGCAGGGCAGATGTTGGCCCAGATTTCCCGCCACTCCAACCCCACCCAAGGAGCAGCCCCAAGTTGGACCCCTAGCACACGCCCAGGCTTCTCTGCCCAGGTAAAGCATCACATCTCTCTGTCCCCTATGGATTATTTTTTGTTTAACTTTTCAGGGTTTTTTTCCATATGTAAAATTGTCTATTTTACTTTCTCCCTGATGCACATCCCACATCCTCTGTCTTCTAATTTTCATTATTGTTGAAAGCAGCTGATTATTTTTTTATATTTTTGCGGTACTGGGCATGGAACCCAGGGGCATTCTACCCCCAAGCTATTCCTCCAGCCCTATTTTTTATTTCAAGGTCTAAGTTGCAAAGGACCTCACTAAGTAGCTGAAGCTGTCCTCGAAAAGCGATCCTCCTGTCTCAGCCTCCCAAATGCTGGAATTACAGGCGTGAACCACCACGCGCGGCTCCCAGCCCTATTTTTTAATTATTTTGAAATAGGGTCTCACTAAGTTGCAGAGAGCCTCACTAAGTAACTGAGGTTGGCAGTGAACCTGTGATCCTCCTGTCTCAGCCTCCCAAGCACTGGGATTATAAGCATGTGCCACCATGCCCAGCTATTTTATTTATTTTTATTTTTTGGTGGTACTGGGGGTGGAACCCAGGGGCTTTCTACTTCTAGGCTATACTCCCAGGCCTATTTTATATTTTATTTGGAAACAGGGTCTCACTAAGTTGCTGAGAGACTTAAGTAGCTGAGGCTGGATTCTGCACAATCCTCCTGTCTCAGCCTCCCAAGCATGTGCCACCATGCCCGGCTTCTGGCTATTTTATTATTTATTTTATTTTATTTATTTATTTTTGTAGCACTGGGGGTGAAACCTAGGGGCTTTTCTACCTCTGTGCTATATTCCCAGACCTATTTTATACTTTATTTTGAAACAGAGTCTCACTAATTGCTGAGAGCCTCACTAAATAGCTGAGGCTGCTTTGAACCTATGTGATCCTCTTGTCTCAGCCTCCAATGCACTAGGATTACAGCCTGCACCACCATGCCTGGCTACTTATTATTTATTTTGAAACAGGGTCTCACTAAGTTGCATAGGGCCTCACAAGTTGCTTAGTCTGTCCACGAACCGAACCGTAATCCTCCTGTCTCAGCCTCCGAAATGCTGGGATTACTAGTGTGCTACCACGCCTGGCTAGCAGCTGATTATTTGATACTTTTTTGTGTGTGTGTGTGTGTGTGTGTGTGGTCCTGGGCATGGGACCCAAGGGCCTCTACCTCCAGGCTACACCCCTGACCTATTTTATATTTTATTTGGAAACAGGGTCTCACTATATTGCTGAGAGCTTCACTGAGTAGTTGAGGCTGGCTTTGAACCTGTGCGATCCTCCTGTCTCAGCCTCCCAAGTGCTGGGATTACAAACGTGCACCACTATGCCTGGCAATAGTTTTTTGTTGTTATTGTTGTTTGTTTGTTTGTTTGGTACTGGTGATTGAACTGATAGGCATTTTATCTCCAGCTGTAATTTTTTTTAAACAGGTTCTTGCTAGGTTGATGAAAGTGTACTTGCTGAGGCTGTCCTTGAACCTGTGATCCTCCTGTCTCAGTGTGTGCCACCACGCACGGTGAGAGCAGCTAATTAAAACACAGATAATCCAAAAATTTAATTAGACTCCATGGTTTTCATATATTAACTTTAAGTCCGAATTGCTCACATAGAACATTTTGAGGTTTGATTTTCATGTTTGTTTTGGCGTAAAATTGAAGTTGCTTCTTTGTTTAGGACTACACTGTACAGAACAAGTTCAGCATTGTATCATATGGCTGTAATCTTAATACTTGGGAGGCTGAGACAGGAGGGTCACAGATCCAAGGCCAGCCTCAGCAATTTAGCAAGACCCTTAGCAATTTAGGGAGACCCTATTACAAATTAAAAAATAAGGGCTGAGGGTATAGCTTGGAGGTAGAATGCCTCTGGATTTGACCTCTAGTACATTAAAAAAAAAAAAAAAAAGAGAGAGAGAGACCCTGTTTCAAATTCTTTTTTTTTTTTTTTTTAAAAAAAAAAAGGACCAGCAGTTTAATTCAGAGATAGAATGTCTGGCCCTGGATTGCATCCCCAGTACTACAAAAAAGAAAAACAAGCCAGGTATGGTGTCACACGCTTATAATCTAAGTGCTTAGGAGGCTGAGACAGGAGAATCACACAGGTTCAAAGCCAGCCTCAGCTACCTAGTGAGGCTCTCAGCAACTTAGTGAGACCCTGTTTTCAAATAAAATATAACATAAGTCTGGGAGTGTAGCCCGGAGGTAGAAAAGCCCCTGGGTTCCACCCCCAGTACCACAAAAAATAACAAAGGGGCCGGGCAAGGTGGCGTACGCTTGTAATCCCCACGCTTGGGAGGCAGAGACAGGAGGATTGCGCAGGTTCGAAGCCCCTCGCTGGCTTAAGAGACCCTGTTTCCAAATAAAAATATAAAAATAGGTCTGGGAGTGTAGCCCGAAGGGCTTCCAGGAACTCTAGTACCACCAAAAAAGGGGGGGGGATGACTAATTATATGCAGTGATACCGCCTTTTTTTTTTTTTTTTTTTTTTTTTTTTTGGTGGTACTAAGGGTGGAACCCAGAGGCTTTCTACCTCCGGGCTATACTCCCAGACCTTTTTTTTAATATATATTATATATATTTTATTTGGAAACAGGGTCTCACTAAGTTGCTGAGAGCCTCACTAAGTAGCTGAGGCTGGCTTCGAACCCGTGAGATCCTCCTGTCTCAGCCTCCCAAGCGCGGGGATTACAAGCCACCATGCCCGGCATATGCAGTGATATCGCTTTATAAAAAATTTGAAAAATCCTTATATAACATCCATGTGTGTAATATACTACAATTATACTAACCTTAAGGCAAAGGCAAATATTCTTTATATTACTGTATAATTATATAAGTTTTATTATTACCATTTTTTGTATGGTACTAAGGATCAAACACAGGGATATTCTATCTCCAAGCTACATCCCTAGCCCTATTTTTTTATTCTTTTTTTATTCTTTTTTTTTTTTTTTTTTTTTGCGAGTCTAGAGATGGAACCCAGGGGCATTTTACCTCCAAGCTACACCCCCTGCCCTATTTTTTATTCTTTATTTTGAAACCGGGTCTCACTGAGTTGCAGAGGGCCTCACTAAGTAGCTGAGGCTGTCCGCGAACCGCAATCCTCCGGTCTCAGCCTCCTGAATGCTGGGATTACAAGTGTGCACCACCACGCCCAACTTTATTCTTTATTTTGAAGCAGGGTTTTACTAAGAGCTAAGGTTGGCCACAATCCTGTGATCCTCCTGGCTCAGCCTCCTAAGTACTGGGATTACAAGCATGGGCAACCATGCTCAGCTAAGTTATATTTTAATAAAGCTAAAAAGTTAAAACCAAGCCAGGTGTGGTGGCACACGCTTGTGATCCCCGCACACGGGAGGCGGACAGGAGGATCGCGCAGGTTTGAAGCCCCTTGCTGGCTTAAGAGACCCTGTTTCCAAATAAAACATATAAAATAGGTCTGGGAGTGTACCCCGGAGGTAGAAGGGTTCCATTCCCAATACCACCAAAAAGAAAAAAGTCAAAAACAAAATTGTTATATGGGTTACTATTTTAATTGTGTAAAAATTTGCATAGGAAAGTATTTGTTGTTGAGGACAAGTGTTACCCTGGTTTTCAGGGCTTTGGTGAAGTCAAAGCCTTTCCACCATGACTTCATATGATTGGAGCATTCATTATCTCCTGGGAGTTACAGGTCTCTGTAAGTTTGCTATGGCAGAACCAAGAAAGATGGTATTTGCAGGTTTCTATAAATATTATGATTGCATGAAAGATTTTGAGGAGATGAAGAAAGCAGGTATCATATTTTTGGAATAAAGAATCTCTTTGGATTGAGTTTCACAGAAGTTTGTCCCTGATCTATGTTCCAAAACTATGACATATGAATATGTGAGCTACGGAATAATTTAGCTTGATAAATAAACCTTTAGGCAATTAGATATTAGAAATATTAGAAAATACATAGGAAAATAGAAACTGGAAGAAAATTTCCAAAAATACTAACCATGGGATTCTTGTGATAGAGTTAGGGATTATTTTTATTTTCTTTTTTCCAAATTTTTCACAATATAGGTACATTAAAAAAATTTAGGGCTGGGGTATAGCTCAGCGGTAGAGTACTTGCCTATGTACACAAGACCCTGGGTTCTTTGCCCAATACTGCAAATAAAAAAAAATTTTTTTTTAGTTAAATATGATATTAGGCTGGGCGTGGCGGTGCACGCTTGTAATCCCCGCACTTGGGAGGCAGAGACAGGAAGATCATGTACGTTCAAAGCCAGCCGTAGGTTCAAAGCCAGCCGCGTTGGCTTAAGAGACCCTGTTTCCAAATAAAAAAGGATAAAATAGATCTGGGAGTGTAGCCCAGAGGTAGAAGGGTTTCCAGGAACCCCAGTACCACCGAAAAAAAAAATGATATTAGGCCAGACATGGTGATGCACACATGTCATCCCAGTACTTGGGAGGCGGAGACTGGAGAATCACAGGCTTGAAGCCAGTCTCGCCAACTTAGCAAGGCCTTGAACCTGCAATCCTCCTGTCTCAGCCTCCCAAGTAACTGAAATTACAGGCGTGCGCCACTATGCCCAGTTGGAGCTTCACTCTTTGCACTTTTATCTCAGCTGCCTAGAATACAGTGTCAAAGGGGACTGGGAGTTAATCAGCAGAAATGTACAGTTGGAAATAAGTGATGACCTTGATTCAGAAGAACAGTGATGACAGCGTCAATCGACTCTTAGAGAAATGCTCTCTGCAATCATGTTCACAGTTCATTTCTTCTTTTTCCATCTTTTGTTAGCAGGTGGCTACTCAGGCTTCAGCCAAGACTCGCTCTTCTCAATTTGGTGTAGGCAGCTTTCAGACTCCATCATCCTTCAGCCCCATGTCTCTCCCTGGTGCTCCCACTGCGTCACCTGGTGCAGCCGCCTACCCTACTCTCACCAGTCGTGGATCCAATTTTGGTAAGTCCAGACCAGAAGAAGGATAACAGGAAAATCACATCACTATAGAGAAAAGATTTTAACTGGGTGTTAAATTACAGGTGGAATTACAGGTGTGGTGATGCACACCTGTAATTCTAGTACTTGGGAGGCTGAGACAGGAGGATTGCAGGTTCAAGATCATCCTCAGCAACTTGGTGAGACTCTCAGGAACCTAGTGAGACCCTGTTCAAAATAAAAATTTAAAAATCTGAGAGTGTGGCTCTGAGATAAAATGTCCCTGGGTTCAATCCCCAGTACCAAAACAAAACAAGAAAGCCAGGTATGATAGCGCACGCTTGTAATCCCAGGACTCAGGAGGCTGAAACAAGAGGATCATTTAGTGAGGCTCTCTGCAACTTAGTGAGACTCTGGTTCAAAAATAAAAAATAAAAATATTGGGCTGGGGGTGTAGCTCAGAGGTAGAATGTCCCTGCGTTCTATCCACAGTACCACAAAAAAATTAAAAAGAGAATTTTGTAGTTAAAGTGGTTTGCCTGTGTCCTGTGTACAGTGACCTAATTATAGGCAAATACAAGGTGACAGTCTATTTAAAATTTATAAAAGTGCCCATGTGAAAAATACTTTAGCACATATAACAACAAATTATTAAAAGCCTACATATTTAACCTAAATGAGCAAAGAACTCTTTAGAAGGATTATCTAGAGAAATTTAATTTGAGACTGGGATTTGAAATAGAAGAGTCACTGATGAGCAGAGAAAAGAACAGAGGGCATCCTAGGTAAAATTAACATCTTACATGTAGCTATGTACTAGTTTCTCCTCTCTAGTGCAATTAATGTATTGAATTGTTTATTCTCACTGTACTTCTAGCTCCTGAGACTGGACAGACTGCAGGACAATTCCAGACACGGACAGCAGAGGGTGTGAGTGTCTGGCCACAGTGGCAGGGCCAGCAGCCTCATCATCGTTCAAGTTCTAGCGAGCAGCATGTTCAGCAGCCTTCAGCACAGCAGCCTAGCCAGCCCGAGGTCTTCCAGGTGAGGGGCGAAAGACTGCAGCCAGTCAGAAGCCAGGAGAAACAGGGTCAAGGAGAAGAGACAGAGATACGAGGATACCTTGACGAGGAGTTGGGGGGGTGTGAGAGAACACAAGGAGGGGGAGATGTAGGGTAAACAAATGTCAGTAATTGAGAGGATCTTGGGTTTAGTGTACACCCTTTAAACTACAAAGTTAGTGATGTGAAGCACCATACACAGATGCTGAGGAATCATTTTAGCTCCTTTGTGAAGATCTATGTCCTAGCTTCACAGTAGCCTTGGTTTTAAAATAGGATAATTTTTTAAAAAAATATATGAAATAAGTCGAGCATGGTGGCATACACCTGTAGTCCCAGTACTTGGGAGGCTGAAAAAAGAGGATCACAGGTTCAAGACCAGCCTCAGAGCCAGGCATGGTGACACACACTTATAATCCCATTCTTGGGAGGCTGAGACAGGAGCACCACAGGTTTGAGGACAGTCTTGGGAAGTAGTGAGACTCCCATCAACCTAGCAGACCCTTTTTCAAAATAAAAATAAAATAGGGCTGAGGGTGTGGCTCAAAGGTAGAACTAGGTTAAATCCTCAGTAACACACACACACATTTAAAAAGGGGGCCGGAAGTATAGCTTGTAGGTAGAATGCCCCTGCGTTCAATGTCCAGTACTCAGAAAACGGTATTGAGTAGAAATTCCAATTTTAGCCATAAAAGACTGTTTTTACAAATCCTGAGAGCGTACAAGAGTAAATGGAGTAACATTAAACAGGACAAAGAAAGTGTCTGTAGTAACTACAGAAGAAACTAGAGAAAGAAGGCAAAATAGGTTTTTGTGGTACTGGGGGTGGAACCCAGGGGCTTTCTACCTCCGGGCTACACTCCCAGACCTATTTTTTTATATTTTATTTGGAGACAGGGTCTCGCTAAGTTGCTGAGAGCCTCACTAAGTAGCTGAGGCTGGCTTCGAACCTGTGCGATCCTCCTGTCTCAGCCTCCCAAGCGCGGTGATTACAAGCGTGCGCCACCATGCCTGCTTGCAAAACAGATTTTGATGGAAAACAAGTAGGATAAGAGACGCCGTATATATTTCTAGAGGGGGTCATATGAAGTATTGCAAGCATATTTTCCTCTGTGCACAGACTAAAGACTAAGAAAGAGGGAAGATGAGGAAGTATAGAGGAAGACCTGGAATAGGGAAGAGGCTGTGGTCTAGAGGAGTCAGACAGTTAGTTGCTGGGAGTAAGAAGGGCCAGAGAGCCCAGCACCGCAGAGACTCGAGCCAGGGATGGCATTGCAGGGCGCGGGTGTACTTCCACAAATGGAAGGGTGTGTGACCCAGACTTGATGTTTTCTCTTATTAGGAGATGCTGTCCATGTTGGGAGATCAGAGCAACAGCTACAACAATGAAGAATTTCCTGATCTAACTATGTTCCCCTCCTTTTCAGAATAGAACTTTTGGGGTGAGGATAAGGGGTGGGGGAGAAAAAAATCACTATTTGTTTTTTAAAAGCAAATCTTTTGTAAACAGAATAAAAGTTCCTCTCCTTTCCCTTCCCTCACCCCCCAACGTGTACCCCTTTCCCTTTTGGACTTTCCTTCTCTCCCCAACCCCTTGCCTCTCTGAGGTAACATTTACAGGAAAAAAGTCAATGAATCCCCAAGGCTTTTAGGACTCATTGAAAATTTGAGTCTAGGTCAGGTCAGAAGGCCTTTTCTTAGGTCTCCTGACCAGAAGTTGAATAGCAGTGATTTGTGCTAGGGCCAAGGGGCAGGTTAGAAGAACCTGATTTCCACTATTTGCCTTGGATACTGTGGCTTGTTTTGGAAAAGAATTCTGAATAGAGTGGAAGAGAGGAGAAATGTTCTCATTTTTGAGGACTATGAAACATGGTAGGTATATATGTGGCTTTGGGAAGTGAACATAGGCTCACTGTACTGCCGGTGAGCAGTTCCTCTGGAAAGAAACGTGAGGTAGAGTTGAGTGAGTGAGTGAGTGAGTGAGTGAGTGAGTGAGTGAGTGAGTGAGTGAGTGAGTGAGTGAGTTAGAGAGAGAGAGAGAGAGAGAGAGAGAGAGAGTGTGTGTGTGTGTGTACGCACAATTCTATATTTCTTTCTCCCTTTTAGGGAGTTATGCAAAATATGTTGCAGATTTTATCTTTGTCTTTCTGTGTGCTCTTCAGAGTCCTAAAGAATTAAATCTTCCAGGTATTTTACACGTAATATTGCAGCCAAAGAGCATTTAAATAATGTCTTTGCTGCACTTACATCTATGCCCAGCCAGTATGCAACTATAGGCAAAGTCTTCTGTTGATACGGTGGGTCTCTTGTTGAACATATTCATTGAACATATTCAGTGACAAGCTGGATTACTTCCGCTTTTGGTGCTTTCACATTATCTAGAAGATCTGCATACATTACTGAAACTGGCTGGCAAGATAAACACTTGCAGAAACCCCAGACTTAGCCATAAGGATAATGCTGCATTTTTCTGTCAGAATCACACATGGTGTGTATTCTGTAGAGATTATTTCTGCATGGAAACTCAACTTCTTGGATTAGCAGTCCCAGTGAAAATCCTTACTGTTGAAGTATAAACCAAATACATAGCTCTCTTGCAAGGTAGCCTCTTTTATCCCAGCCTCCAGATATCCCATCTAGCAAGAAACAGATTTAGGTCCCTTCTGGGCCTGCAGTTCTTTCCTCTGCTCCCTTTCCGATCTTGGGATTGGGTTTTGTATTAGAGGAGATTAATCGCTCTGTGTGTTAAGTGGGGCCTGGACTCCCCTCCCAGCAGGGTCAGTTGGTAACTATAGCCATATTAATACGGATTCAGGTTACTACTCTCACCCTTTAGCTTCCTCAGGTAAGTCATGTATGTTGGCCTTTTTTTTTTTTTTTTTTTTTTTTTAATGGCTCCGGCCAGTATCTAAGTGCAGGACTGAATTGATGAGAAGACATATTAAGTGTATTCAGAGGGGACTGAGGAGCACAGGTGGCCTAGGAGAGGCTGAGAGAATGGCATTGACTAGGTTTCCCTCCCTTTTGTCTCCAGTTTGGTGCCAGGTAATGGAGTGGAAAAGGAGACAATTTATTTTTATATCCTATGTGCACACATACAGTATACATATATATTTATATCACAATTTACAAAACCAAAAAGTTGAGTTTCCAATGGAATCCTTGTTTTTTAATAATCAACTGTTTTTAAATGTGATCAGGACTATAATATTGTACATTTATTATAGGGTTTTGGGGGAAGGGGAGGGTAGGGAGAAGATGCTCTGGGGGTCTTGTTCTGCTTTTCCTTCAGGGTTTTATTTTTGATTGTTTTGGTTGTTTTTTTTTTCCTTCTTGTTGGCCATTTCTGTATTGCTGGCGCCTGTGCTGAGCCTTACAGTGGCAAAAATAATGACATGTAGCAAAGATTTTAAAACAAAATATTTTTTCCTTTTGTAAAATTTCTTGTGTTGTGTGATCTTGATTGCGGCCTTATTATTCCTTTCCAGCTCATAAACAGCAGACACCCACAAGTGAAGGAATCTGTAGGTTGAGCTTCATATACACAAGCACAATGCATAGTATGTCTTTAATTTCAGGAATCAGAAATCATAGGGCCCTGACCATTCAGTACCCCTCCTCCCCACTCGCCCTCCTGATCGTGACACATTTCTGAGTAAAATCAGCAGGGACGATGACCACACTGCATGCGGGTGGATTGCACAAGCCCTTGGAAGAGAGGAGGAGACTTAGGACTTGAAACTGCTAGCGTACATCTGGGCGCCTTTCCTGGGGTATTCTCTGCATTGAAAGGAGGGATTGGGAAAATTGAACTGTTGTAGTCTGGAACTGGTTTCCCTTTGGGTCCATGTGTTCATTAGCAAATCTTAAAATCCAGAAGCATATATCTTTTTTTGTTTGTTTGTTTTGTTTTTGTTGTTTTGTGGTACTGAAGATTGAACCCGGGACATAGAACCTCTGAGCTACATCCTCAGCCCAATTTTATTCTTTATTTTTAATTTTTTTATTTATATTTTTATTTATTTATTTTTTTGTCGTACTGAAATTGGAACCCAGGGGTTTTCTACCTCCGGGCCATACTCCCAGCCCTATTTTATACTTTATTTGAAAACAGGGTCTCACTAAGTTGCTGAGAGCCTCACTAAGTAGCTGAGGCTGGCTTTGAACCTGCGTGATCCTCCTGTCTCAGCCTCCCAAGTGTAGGGATTACAAGTGTGTGCCACCACGCCTAGCTTATTCTTTAGTTTGAAACAGGGTCTCACTAAACTGCGAGGGCATCACTAAGTAGCTGAGGCTGACCGCGAACCACGATCTTCCTTTCTCAGCCTCACAACTACTGGAATTACAAATGTGCACCACCACACCCAGCCATATATCTGTTTTGAGAGTCTATTTAGAATCCAGTAAGGAGCTGAATCTAAATCCCATGTATTATTCTTCCTATTCCAATGACCCTCTTTTTCTCTTTCCCCACATCTGTTTATGGAAGAAAATGGGAATTTGGGGGTGTGGTTTGGTAACTGAGCTAGACTCATGATCTGTCACATGCCTTGATTTGGGGGAAGCATTTGGAGAAGTTCATGTGACTGGACCTAGACTGGGGAATTTAACTATTGAGACATGCTCATCAGATAGCCCACCATGTAAAAGTTTTAGCAGTAGAATCACATTTAGATCCGTCAGTCTATTGAAAGTACTGTGGTAAGCACCAGGAGTAGTTTTTGGATACTTTTAGGACCAAGCTCATCTAGACAGATCCTCCCTCTGCAAAGCCACCTTAGGCTAGGAAAGCTGTTCCCCTTCCTGGAAGCAATGACAACTTTTAGCCAACCTTATTAAATACAATTTTGGAGCCTGTTTTCCCTCATATTACTCATTCTTAGCCTTTGTGTTTATTCCGTCATTCCAGAGGTGAGGATCAAACACAAGTTTGAGCTGGGTGTCCCGTACTTGGAATGCTGAGACAGGGGATTGCAGGTTCGTGACCAGCCTCAGCTACTTAGGCCCCCATGCAACTTAGACCCTGTTTCAAAATGAAGAAAAACTAGGGCTGGGGATGTAGCTCAGAGGTATAGTACCCCTGGGTTCCTTCCCCAGTTCTGCAAAAAAAAAAAAAACAAAAACTTAGGTTTCGATGTTAGGGAGGTAGGTCATAACAAAAAAAGGGTAATAAAATATACACTCCTCCAATAAAGAATTTTTAAGAAGGCTGGAGAAGACCAGGGCTATGTCCTTTCATTTCCCCACCAAAAAGGAGGGTAAGCTCTGACTTGAATAATGTGTACTGATGTTTTGACTTCCAAAGTCAGTCATGTCAAAACTCAATACTTAGCAACTCTGCACTCTGGTTCACAACACTGCACACAGAAACATTGTGCAAATCCACTGCTGCTTTCCTTCCACCCTAACTCCCCCCTTCTCTCAACATTTCTATCCCCGCCTCCCTCCCTTATCCAAATTTTCCAGCCAACCGCTGGAGCTGACTTCCGCAATCCTGATGGGATAAATCTAGCACCCTAGTCTTCCGCCCACGATAGCCACACTTCCTGTTCGAAAGGAGCTCTGAGAGCAGATTCCCAGCAGCAGGTAACATTTTCAACTTTCTAGATCTTTTAGCTTCTCGCTCCTGCCAGTACTTAATTGAAGAATATTTAGAATACGGTGGGGTTGGGGTCAAAATTAACTCTAGAGGCTCTGCAGAGATGACCTTAGTTTATTTCCTGGCCAAATAAGTGCCTGGAGACCTTTAGGATCCCGTGTGTGAGTGTGTGTATGTATCTGTGGTTGTTAGTAAAAGCAAAGGAATAGGGCATCTTTGCCATCCCTCGAAAGTAGCATCTGTAGAGTTTTCTGCTTTGACCCAAAGGGTTAACAGTGAGTACCAAGGAGAAAGAAAAGGGAATGGTACTTGTGGCTCAGTATCTCTGTGTGGAGACATCTCCAACATTGCAGCTATTAAATGTTTTGATGGACATGTAGCCAATTTACAAAGATTACATAAGAATAGAATTGTCTTGTGCAAGTCACAGGACTTGCTAGACACTGCAAATTGCTCTTAAAGAATTTGCAGTTAAGCAGGCCAGCTCAAGAAATGAGTAAAGCTTCACTTGTGTGGATTTAATCATTATAACAGAGTTTTTCCATCCTGCATTCTAACCTTGGTTCTGAGGCATTTGCCCTGTGAGACAGTCACAGAGTTTTTTTTTTTTTTTTTTTTTTTTTTTAAATCATTGGAGAAAGAAAAGAAACCTCCTACACACAAGCATCTGGTTAAGATTAGGGCAGTTTCCTGCCGGGGAGGGGGGTGAGAAAGGAAGAAGAAATGCATAAGGAGAGTGAGGAGACTGTAAACTCTTGGAGTTAAAAAAGGAAGTGCTGTCAACTTTTCTCTTGTACTCTCCTGGCAAGATCCCGAAAAGTACTGGCATTTAGGCAAATATTTTAAAGTACCTTGAAGAAATGGTTAGGAAGCAAAATGTAGCTGAAACCTCTTCTTCACATATTCTCCAACCCATTCCCACCTTGCACTTAGTTTGTATATCTCCAGCTTTGGTGGGGACACAAGAAGACAGGTGCTGAGCCCACACTAGTCTAGTTTCTACCCCCTTTCTGGTTGTATGAGTATGTGTATGAGAGTGTTGGTTGGATCTCCCTATGTCAGAATCCTTAGAACCAGATATACCAACATCTCTTGCAGACTTGTCTCTTTCCATCGCTTGATCATATGAAAATTATCCTCAATTCCTTGTCTATCTTCTTCATCAAAGTTGCCCATCTCACAGTTCAGAGGAAGAGGCCAAGACAGGAGGATTGCAGATTGGAGGACAGCCTCAATAATATAGCCAGGCTCTCAGCAACTTAATAAGACCCTGTTTGAAAATAAAAAACAGAACTGGGCATCGTGGCACACATTTGTGATCCCAGTACTTGGGAAGCTGAGACAGGAGGAGCACATGTTTGCAGCTAGGCTCAGCTCTGCAACTTAGACCCTGTTTGAAAATAAAATAGGACTGGGGATGTATCTCAGAGGTAGAATGCCTCTGAGTTCAGTTCCCAGTAACGCGCGCGCACACAAACACACACACATGATAAAACAGGGCTGGGGATGTATCTCAGGGGTAGAATGCCTTGAGTTCAGTTCCCAGTAACACACACACACACACACACACACACACACACACACACACACACACACGATAAAACAGGGCCAGTAATATATCTTGGAAGTAGAACACCCCTGGGTTCAATCCCCAGTGCCACAAAAAAGTACTTTTTGAGTTCATGAATTCCCTAGGATTATTGTATGTACATGTATTTTTCTGTTAAGAGGAACTATACTTCGATTAGCTCCTCAAAGGACTTGTCTATAACTTCTAAAAGGTTAAGACATATTCCGTATCTGGGAATATGGCTCCAGCTATTTCCTCATCTCAAACCAGATTAGGAACTTTTTCCAAATGGAAGGATCTCCCCTAATTCTTCCCTTCCTCAGGATGTGGGGACTCAAGATTCTGCTGCTACCCATGGTCAGCTTTGCTCTGTACCCAGAGGAGATACTGGACACCCAGTGGGAGTTATGGAAGAAGACCCACAGGAAGCAGTATAACAGCAAGGTGCCTGGGGACCTCGAGGGAGCGTGGCAGGAGAGCTGGGACCTCGGATCTCCAGTCTTAGCTCCTAGATCCCCTTCTTCAATCCAAATACACAGCTTTTCTCCAGCCGAACAAACCTGTCCCTGTTCTCTAACTTTAATATGTGGTTTCATTTCTGTGCCTCCCCATCCTCCCCTTGCTTCAAAACCAACTCAGCTGGGGATATAGCTTAGTGGTAGAGTCCTTGCCTAGCATGCACAAGGCCTTGGGTTCAATTCCCCTTATCACCAAAAAAGAAAAAAAGTGTATAGCTTATATTTCTCTTTGGGGAAGATTTCTCAGATTAATGCTATTAACCTATAAGCAATTTTTCTTATAGATGTCTCTAGAGCTTTGCATTGTATTCTTTGTATTTGCCTCCATATTTCTTTTTGCATGTTATCAATAATTCATGGTTAGTTTCCTAACGAGATTGTTAACTCTTTATGATTTGAAGTTGCATCCTTTCTCCACAGTATCACCTAGGTAACACTGTGCACAGTCTATGCAAGGACTGACCATGCTTTGTTTAGGTGGATGAAATCTCCCGGCGTTTAATTTGGGAAAAAAACCTGAAGCATATTTCCATCCATAATCTTGAGGCCTCTCTCGGTGTCCATACATATGAACTGGCCATGAACCACTTAGGGGACATGGTGAGTCGAGCCTCAGCTTCTGGCACACCTGCCATCTTCGCCTCAGCTCCCTGCTAATGCCGGGCCTCTTTCTCGTTTATCCCAGACCAGTGAAGAAGTGGTTCAGAAGATGACTGGACTGAGAGTACCCCCCTCTCATTCCCCCAGTAATGACACCCTCTATGTCCCAGACTGGGAAGGCAGAGCCCCAGACTCCATCGATTATAGGAAGAAGGGATATGTTACTCCTGTCAAAAACCAGGTACTCTCCTTTTCTGGGGGCGTATGTAAGTAATTTAATATGACCTATTCCTTTTTCTTCTACTTCATTCTTGGATAGGAGGGCCCAGGAAGAGGGGACAAGGAGATAAGTTGGATCTCTTCATGCTAGCTCATCACCTAACTTTGTGCATTATTTAACTCATCACCTGTTGTACATTTAGGTTATTTCTAGGTTTTTCTTTATTACAAAAGTGTTACAACATGTGCATGTATTTTTATGCACACTCAGAAATATTTATACAAAATAAATTCTAGGCCGGCGTGGTGGCGCACGCTTGTAATCCCCGCGCTTGGGAGGCAGAGACAGGAGGATCGCGCAGGTTCGAAGCCAGCTGTGTGTGCTGGCTTAGGAGAGAGACCCTGTTTCCAAATAAAAATGTAAAAATAGGTCTGGGAGTGTAGCCCGGAGGTAGAAGGGCTTCCAGGAACCCCAGTACCACCAAAAAATAATAATAATAAAATAAATTCTAAAATTGGAATTGCTATGTCACACAGAATCCTTTCCAAAAAATGTTTGTAGAATTTTACAATCTTTCCAGCACAAAAATATCGGTTTTTCGCACAATTTTAACATAGAACTATGTCAATAATATGAATAACCGATTTAGCATTCATTTGATAAATATTCCCCTTGCTGCCCTTACCGGGTACAGTACTGGGTAGTAGAGATTCAAGATGGCTATGACACAAACTGTACCTAGGAAGTCCTCTATCTTAAAAGATAGAAAGAGCACGATAGACTAGCATGTTATCCTAGTACTTGGGAGGGAGGCTGAGACAGGAGGATCAAAATTCAAGGCCAGCCCCAGCAATTTAGTGAGGCCCCCAATAACTTAACAAAATACTATTTCAAAATCAAAAATAGAAGTTGGGCATGGTGGCACATGCCTGTAATCCCAGCATTTGGGAAGCTGAGACAGGAGGATCATAGTTTGCAGACAGCCTCAGCTATTTAGTGAGGCCCTTTGCAACTCAGTGAGACCCTGTTTCAAAATAAAGGATAAAAAAATAGGGCTGTGGGTGTCTCTCGGAGGTAGAATGCCCCTGGGTTCCATCCCCAGTACTAATAAATAAATAAATAAATAAATAAATAAATAAATAAGGAAGAAAGCGTGGAATTTCATCAGGCAGGTAGTCAGAGGAGACAGGCAGTGAATAGCAATGACTGACAGCTGCTGTGTATACCTCTCAGGGTCAGTGTGGTTCCTGTTGGGCGTTCAGCTCTGTGGGTGCCCTGGAAGGCCAACTCAAGAAGAAAACTGGCAAACTCTTAAATCTCAGCCCCCAGAACCTGGTGGACTGTGTGTCTGAGAATGACGGCTGCGGAGGGGGCTACATGACCAATGCCTTCCAGTATGTGCAGAAGAACCGGGGCATTGACTCTGAAGATGCCTATCCGTATGTGGGACAGGTGAGACTGCCCCAGTTACCCAGCTCTGATGTTCTTCCTTCTCCAAAATATGTTTTCTACTGTATACAATTCCAAAATCTTGTTTTTTTTACCCCATCCCATTTGCTTGCTTGGTTGCTTTCCTTCCTTCCTTCCTTCCTTCCTTTTTTCCCCTTTATTTCTTTTGTCCTTTCTCCCTTTCCTTTTTTCTCTCTTTCTTTCTTTCTTTTGGGTCTGGGGGTGGAACCCAGGGGCATTCGACCTCCAAGCTACACCCTTTGCCCTGTTTTTTATTCTTTATTTTGAAACAGGGTCTCACTGAGTCGCAAAGGGCCTCACTAAGTAGCTGAGGCTGGCTGCAAACCTGTGCAATCCTCCTGTCTCAGCCTCCCAAATGCTGGATTTACAAGTGTGCACCACCATGCTGGGCTTAATCTGAGGCTTTTAAATGTACACGGAGACGTGAGTGTGGTGGTGCACGCTTGTAATACCAGTATTTAGGAGGCTGAGACAGGAGGATTGCAGGTTCGAGGACAGCCTTAGCAAGTAGTGAGACTCTCATCAACCTAGAGAGACCTTGTTTCAAAATAGAGATAATAAAATAGGTCTGGGGGTGTAGCTCAGAGGTAGAATGCCCCTGGATTCACCCCAGTATCTCTCACATACACACACACACACACACACACACACACACACACACACAGTACATAGAGACCTAGCCTTAGTGATGAATGCCTATAATCCCAATATTTGGGGGACTAAGACAGAAGAATCACAGGTTTGAGACCAATTTCAGCAACTTAGTGAAACCCTGTGTCAAAACAAAAAAATAAAACAGGTGTGGTAATACATGCCTGTAATCCCAGTATTTGAGAAACTGACACAGGAGGATCACAGGTTCAAAACTAGCCTCAGCAACTTATTGAAACTCTCAGCAACCTAGTGAGACCTTGCTTCAAAACAAAAAATAAAATAGGCTGGGGGTATGTTTAGAGGTAGAATGCCTCTGGGTATAAATAAATAAATAAGTAAATAAATAAATAAATAAATAAATAAATGTGTAGCTTACAGATAGGATGCTGTTAAATTCAATCTCCAGTGCCAACTCAAATTAAATTTTTTTTTATCAGACCTAAGGATGTTCTACCTCTGGGTTACACCCCCCAAATTAAATTTAAAATAAAGTCTTTAGCTGGGTGTGGTGGCGCACACTTGTAATCCCTGCGCTTGGGAGGTGGAAACAGGAATATCTCACAGGTTCAAAGCCAGCCTTGCTGGCTTAAGAGACACTGTTTCCAAATAAAATATAAAATAGGTCTGGGAGTATAACCTGGAGGTAGCCCGGAGGTAGAAGGGTTCCATCCCCAGTACCACCAAAAAATTAATCAATTAATTTTTAAAAATTAAGTCTTTAATCCATATACAGTTTTGAGAACTTCTGGGTCTCATCCAAGTCCATATATGAACTCCAGTGCTGTTAGTGTGAGGTATACCATATTAAAACTGCCCTAACATTAGATTTTTGTTTGTATGTGTGTGATACTAGGGGTGGAACCCAGGGGCTTTTCTACCTCTGGGCTATACTCCCAGATCTATTTTTTTATATATATTTTATTTGGAAACAGGGTCTCACTGAGTTTCTGAGAGCCTCACTAAGTAGCTGAGGCTGGCTTTGAACTGTGCGATCCTCCTATCTCTGCCTCCCAAGTGCTAGAATTACAAGTGTGCACCACCACGCCTGGCTCATGTGGTATTAAAGAAAGAGAGCCGGGTGTGGTGGTGCATGCTTGTAATCCCCGTGCTTGGGAAGCTGAGACAGGAGGATCACATAGTTCAAAGCCAGCCTCAGCTACTTAGTGAGGCTCTCAGCAACTTAGTGAGACCCTGTTTCCAAATAAAGTATAAAATAGGTCTGGGAGTATAGCCCAGAGATAGAAAGCCCCTGGGTTCCACCCCAGTACCACCAAAAAAAGAAAAAAGAAAGAGTGAAGGAAAGGACAGGAGAAAAAAAGATGAGAAGAAAGGGAGGGAGAAAGGGAAGGAAAAAAGAAAATCTCAATTGTATATGTAAATAATAGATTTTTATTTATAATTTTCTCCATATTTACCAATCTAGACAACCAATTTAAAAGTATATGTAAGCCGGGCGTGGTGGCACACGCTTGTAATCCCCACGCTTGGGAGGCAGAGACAGGAGGATCACGCAGGTTCGAAGCCAGCCGCGCGCTGGCTTAGGAGACCCTGTTTCCAAATAAAAATGTAAATAGGTCTGGGAGTATAGCCCAGAGGTAGAAGGGCTTCTAGGAACCCCAGTACCACAAAAAAAAAAAAAGTATATGTAAGCCAGACATGGTGACACACTTTTGTAATCCCAGCATCTGGGAGGCTCAGACAGGAAGATCACAGTTCATAGACAGCCTCAGCTACTTAGTGAGGCCCTTTGCAACTCAGTGAGACCCTGTTTCAAAATAAAGAATACAGAATAGGGCTGGGGGTTGAATGGGCTCAGAGGTAGAATGCCCCTGGGTTCCATTCCCAGTACTGGAAAAAAAAATAGGACCAGGGTGTAGCTTGGAGGTAGAATGCTCTTGGGTTCCATCCCCTGTACCACAAAATAAATAAATAAGTAAATAGAAATTTAAAAAATAAAAAGTATATATAGCTAAATTAGAGAAAAATAAAGTTACTCTCAGAACTAATAGCTGATCGCTTATCCATTTAATGCTTATATCATTTATTCAGCAATATAGTAGTCGGTTTGTTGAGAAATAGTTTAATAGCTCAGAGGCTCTGAATAATGCAAATTAAAATTATAAAATATTTAAACTGCCAGGCATGTTGGCACATGTTTGTAATCCCTGCACTTGAGAAGCAGAGACAGAAGGATCGCGCAGGTTCGAAGCCCCTCGCTGGCTTAAGAGACCCTGTTTCCAAATTTAAAAATATAAAATAGGTCTGGGAGTGTAGCCTGGAGGTAGAAGGGTTTCCAGGAACCCCAGTAGCACCAAATATACATATTTAAAGTCATATTTTGGAATAGAACTTTTTTGCTTTTTGTTTTTTATTTCTGTTTTTTAGTACTGGGGATTAAACTCAGGAATTCAACTTCTGAGCTATACCTAGCCCTTTTTATTTTTTGTTTTCTGAAGCAGGGTCTCACTAGGTTGTTTTGTATAACAACTTTTCATTCTGTAGTTGATACATAAAAGGGCTCACTTTTCATTTCATGCCGTGGCTGATAGTTTTCTAAAATAGTAAGAAGGAACAGATCTTCTCTAGAGTCTGTATTCTGCTGCCCCTCACTGACATGACTCAGAACACTGGCTGAGCCAGTCATGGTGGCTCACCCCGGTAATCCCAGTAGTTGGGAGGCTGAGACAGGAGTATTACAGTTCGAGACCAGCCTTAGCAACACAGTGAGATTCTCAGCAAAACAAAACAAAACAAGGATAGGGCTGGGGTACAGTTCAGAGGCAGAATGCGTCTGGGTTCACTCTCCAGTACCACAAAAAGAAAAGAACTTGGCTGAGTTTCTCACTCACCAGACTCATTGCCTGTCGCCTTGTCCTGGTTCTGTGACCACCTTGTTTCTTCCAGCAAGAGAGTTGTATGTACAACCCAACGGGCAAGGCAGCGAAATGCAGGGGGTACAGAGAGATCCCCGTGGGGAACGAGAAAGCCCTGAAGAGAGCACTGGCCCGAGTGGGACCCATCTCGGTGGCCGTGGACGCAAGCCTGACCTCCTTCCAGTTCTACAGCAGAGGTGAGGAGCTGTTGCTGGAGCGCACTGGCTTCTGTGATGTGGGCGCGATGGCTTCTCCAAGGGTCCTGGCATTTCCAGAACTTAGCTTTCGGATTCACACTTAGTCAGCTGGAGAGGAACGGACAGCGGCTGCAGTACAAACCCTCCTCTGGCAGAAGCCTGGAATCTCCTAGACTAGGGGCTCTAGAGCTCCTGGACACAGGGGCGCTCCTGCATTGCGGAGCCTCATCTCAACGGTTTGCTTTCTAGGTGTGTATTATGATGAGAGTTGCAACAGCGACAACGTGAACCATGCGGTTTTGGCAGTGGGATATGGAATCCAGAAGGGGACCAAGCACTGGATAATTAAGAACAGGTGACAGTGGGACAGTACTTCTGTCATTCAACCACCCTTATGGTATCCAGCATCACCTCCAGCTTCCCAGTATTCCTTTCTTTCTCCCAAACGAAAAGAAAGTTATTTCAGACTTTCAGTTCTCCCTTCCCAGCTAGAGGCGCTTGATTCTGAAGATCACATTTGATGGCCACACAATAGTATGCAAATATATGTTGGGCTGGGTGTTGTGGTGCACACCCATAATCCCAGTACTTGGGAGGCTGAGACAGGTTGAGGCCAGCCTCAACAATTTAACAAGGCCTTCAGCAACTTAGCAGGACTCTGCTTCCAAGTGAAAAATAAAATAGGGCTGAGGATGTGACTCAGAGGTAGAATGCTCCTGGGTTCATCCTCTATCACCAAGAACAACAGTATCAACAAGAAAATATATGTTGGGCAGCTGCTATATGTGCAAGGTGCTTAGTCACAAAACACATAAATGAGCAAATATTTACCTTCAAGCCATCTTACAGCCTAATGAGAAAGACCAACTTAACCTAGACATAGAGTGACACAAAACCAGCTTGCTTCCACAGCAGTCTCCTCCACTGCCGTGGTTTCACCCACCTTGTCTATGAGATTTACTCCCAGATCAGGATCACAAGCATCAGCTTTCCTGCCACAGAGTAAAGCTCAGTGTGTGTGTGTGTGTGTGTGTGTGTGTGTGTGTGTGTGTGTGTGTGTTACTGAGGATTGAGCTGGGGCATTCTACTTCCACACTACACCTCCAGCCCTTTTTATTTTTTATTGAGACAGGTTCTCACTCACCTGCCAGGCTGGCCTCAAACTTGTAACACTCCTGTCTCAGCCTCTCAGGTACTGGGATTATAGGTGTGTGCCACCATACCCGGCCATAAAGCTTGCTCTTTAGACCTGCAGTAATGATCATTCAACCTGATCTCGCTCTGCCTTTTCAAACATTTCTCCCAGTACTGTCAGTCATTCTATTCCTTCTCCTCTTCCTCCTCCTTCTCCTCTTCTTCCTCCTCCTCTTCCTCCTCCTCTTCCTCCTCTTCCTCGTCCTCCTATTCTTCTCCTTCTCATTCTTCTTCCTTCTTCCTTCTTTCTTCTTCTCTGAAGATTAAACCCAGAGGTATTCTACTTCCAAGCTATATCCCCAGCCCTATTTTTTATTTCTTAAAATTTACATATTTATTTATTTATTTATTTATTTATTTATTGTGGTACTGGATATGGAACCCAAGGGCATTCTACCTCTGAGATATATCCAGCCCAATTTTTTATTCTTTATTTGGAAACAAGATCTCACTGAGTTGTGGAGGGCCTCACTAAGTAGCTGAGGCTGGCTGCAAACCTGTGATCCTCCTGTCTCAGCCTCCTGAATGCTGGGATTACAAGTGTACGCCACCAGGCCTCACAGGCATTCTATTTTTTATCAAAGGATCCTAACCCATATCCTGCTTTCCTGCCTCTACTGTCAATTTCACACCCCTTTGCTGGCATCCTGTTCATAGAGTGCCAAGTTCTACCCAGACTCTGGGTTCAGCTTCAAATGCTATGTCTTATGTGAAGCCCTTTTCATTTCTTGCTGCGAAGCAGTCTCTTCTGCCTTTGAGATCTGCAGCATTGTGCCTTCTCGCCACCTCTTGACTTTAATCACTTTTCAGGTAAAAGCCATCTTGCTCATTTTTGTATACTGTCAATATGGGCCAGGCATGGTATGCACGCCTATAATCCCAGTACTTGGGAGGCTGAGACAGGAAAATCGCAGGTTTGAAGCCATCCTCAGCAATGTTGTGACTTTCATCATCTTAGTGAGACCCTGTTTCAAAACAAAAAATTAAAAGGGCTGGGAATGTAGCTTGGAGGTAGAATGCCCCTGGGTTCAATCCCTATTATTACCAAAAAATATAATAATAATAATAATAATAATAATAATAACAACAACAACAACAACAACAACAACAACAACTGCACGGCATCTACTAAGTGATTTTCTTGATTGATCCTACAGCTGGGGTGAAGACTGGGGAAACAAAGGCTATATTCTCATGGCTCGGAATAAGAACAACGCCTGTGGCATTGCCAGCCTGGCCAGCTTCCCCAAGATGTGATTGCAGCCAGCCAACATCATCCTGCTCCTCCATCCCTTCACACAATGGTGCAATATAATGAAGTCCTTGGCAGGGAGTTGGCTGCCAGTCTTGAGGCAGATGTGGTGGCGCTGAGATTGTCTGTTTCATTTCTCCGCTGGGTGCTTCAAGTGACATGACACCCTCACTACTTTCTTTCTCTCCACCAAGGGTTTTCTCTTTGTAGCTCCAGTGGGACTCTCCCATAGAGGTGTGAACTCTTGGGCTAAGATGTGACCCCAGCCTGCCCAAATACATGGTCCTGGAGCCAGTGCTGGGCAGATCGAGGCTGGAGGTCTTCAGGTGCGCTAGGTTCTTCTTCCCTGGGACCAGTAGCTTCACCCATTCTAGGAGACTAAGTGACCTAACTTCTAGTTCCAAGTGCTCTTCTCTATCCTCAAGATAAAATTTCTGATTTCCGTGCCAATCTACCAATCTATTCATAAGTGTTTGGTATAAGTTTACACAATATAAAATGTGTTTTCTTTTTTCTTCTTTGCATTTTTCGAATAAAGTATTTATCTCTTGTCTACAATTGAATAAATAGCATTTCGTACACATTCATGAGGTGTTGGTACTGTGCCAGGTGCTAGAGACGGGAAGAGGAGGAGAACGTGTTCCCTGTACTTACAGCATACTCACAGACTCACAGCTTGATTGGGAAGACCCCTGCATAGTTCATTCCAATTTAACTGCTCATTCCTTCAGGCATCATTTGCTGAATCATTACTCTGTACCCAAAACTGTACTGTCTGGATTCAGTACACCTACGGAGATCTCAATATTAAATACTCCCTGTGAAGGAACCAGATTAAATAACTCATAAGACTGAGTCTTGAAAAATATCTCACTGGGTGTGGTGGCACAGGCCAGTAATTCTAGTACTTGCGAGGCTGAGAGAGGAGACTCTCAGGTTCGAGGCCAGCCTCAGCAACTTAGCGAGACCCTGTTTCAAAAATGAATAGCACCGGGCGTGGTGGCGCACGCTTGTAATCCCTGCGCTTGGGAGGCAGACACAGGAGGATCGCCCAGGTTCAAAGCCAGCCGCGCTGGCTTAAGAGACCCTGTTTCCAAATAAAAATATAAAAAAATAGATCTGGGAGTGTAGCCCGGAGGTAGAAGGGCTTCCAGGAACCCCAGTACCAACAAAAAAAATAGGGTGGGATATAGCTCAGTGGTAGTGTGCCTGGTCCTGGGTTCAATCCCCAATACTCACCCCCCCCCAAAAGTGTGGGAATGAAAAGGCATACTTTTTGTTGAACTTTGAAACTTTTTTTTTTGCGGGTCTGGAGAGGGAACCCAGGGGCATTCGAACCCTGAGCTATACCCCCTGCCCTATTTTTATTCTTTATTTGGAAACAGGGTCTCCCTGAGTTACAGAGGCCCCACTAAGTAGCTGAGGCTGTCCGCGACCCGCGATCCTCCGGTCTCAGCCTCCCGAGTGCTGAGGTGACAAGCGTGCGCCACCGCGCCCGGCTGTGCTAGTTCTTTCTTATTCATTTTTTGGAAGCATAGAAGCAATAGTCTGATGAAGCCATATAATTACAGGGTACTCAAATGGTTACAATATAAAATTGTTATAAAATTAGTAAAAGAAGCAAGGTAGGGTTTGTTTTAATACTTGTGCGATGGCGGTAGCAGCTTTTCAAATGGTCATATATGTTGGATTCAATTTTTCTCTGTATGTGTGGTGTTGGGATTTGAACCCAGGAGCATTCTACCTCCAAGCCACATCCCCGGTCCTATATATATTTTTATCTGGAAACAGGGTCTCACCAAGTTGCAGGAGGGCCCCACTAAGTAGCGGAGGCTGGCTGTGAGCCTGCGATCTCCCTGCCTCAGCCTCCCAAGTACTGGGACCACAGGCATGGGCCACCATACTCGGCTCTGGCATTTTTCTTATGAACCGTCATTCCACAGAATGGGCAAATCATTTAGGTTACACTGATGCAGTATGTAGTGGTTTATAAATATTATAAACATAAGTGTTCCCTAAAATTTTATTGTTTCAAATACTCAGCTGCTTTATTCTTAGTACTAGTTCTAAATCAGCCAAAATTGACTTCTTTTCTTTGTAACAAAGAACCTGTGATACAGATCTCGCAGGCTGTGACTATTTCACATGCTCATAACTAGACCAGTCTTTGTAGCCAGAGATAAAGACTTTGATGGGCTAGCCTCGGAACCAGTGCCCACCCTGAACCCAGGAGTGTGGGGGGGTGTGCGCATGCATGCATGTGCATGTCTACTTTAAAATCAGTTGCTATTCAGGTTCAAAGCCAGCCTCAGCTACTGAGTGGGGCTCTCAGTAATTTAGTGAGACCCTGTTTCCAAATACAGTATAAAATAGGTCTGGATGCCAGGCGTGGTGATGCACGCTTGTATTCCCAGCATTCGGGAGGCTGCGACCAGAGGATCGTAGTTCATGGGCAGCCTCAGCTACTTAGTGAGGCCCTCTGCAACTCAGTGAGACCCTGTTTCAAAATAAAGAATAAAAACTGGGCTGGGGGTGTAGCTGGGAGGTGAAATACCCCTGGGTTCTATCCCCAGTATTGCAAAAATTTAAAAAATTAAATAAGTCTGGGAGTATAACGTGGAGGTAGAAAAGCCCCTGGGTTCTACCCCCAGTACCACAAAAAATAATAATAATAATAAAATAAAAATAAAGTTGCTATTACCAAAAGAAAGCAAAGCGGAAGCTAGGTGGCAAAAAAATAAAAAAATAGTGTAAACTTCAGAAATCACCTCGCTCATCTATTTTCCACTTTCCTCCATCACTCTAGAGAAGATAGCTCACGTATACGGTGCATTTTCGTGGGGACATTCACAAAGTAATGTCAGTAACCCAGAAACTGCCCCCTTTCTCCCAGAAAGCATACGACGGCTACACATACATTGATAGAACATTGTCACAGGGATAACCTAAATCTGCTCTACTTACTTTCTCAATACATTACTTGCAAATTTTGGTACTTTATTATTAGTTGACATTTTCTTTTTTTCTTTGTGGCTCTGGAGATCCAACCCAGGGACACTCTACCTCCAAGCTACACCCCCCAGCCCTATCTTATTTTTATTTTGAAACAGGGTCTCACTAAGTTAATGAGAGTCTCACCAGCTGCTGAAACTGTCCTCAAACCCGCAGTCCTCCTGTCTCAGCCTCCCAAGTACTAGGACTATAGGTGTGCGCCCCCATGCCTGGCTGTACCTTATTATCACTAACACATTTCTTGTGACATACTGTTTAGTGTGTCACAACCATTGCCAGTCACTTGCAGGGGGAGAGATGTTATCTTTGGCTTTCCAAGCACTCCCCTACTTAGGTCTCGTTTTTATTTATTTTTATTTTTATTTTTTGGTGGTACTGGGGTTCCTGGAAGCCCTTCTACCTCCGGGCTACACTCCCACGGGCTACACTCCCAGACCTAGTTTTTAACTTTATGTGGAAACAGGGTCTCTTAAACCAGCGAGGCTGGCTCCGAACCAGCGCGATCCTCCTGTCTCTGCCTCCCAAGCGCGGGGATTACAAGCGCTTGCCACCACGCCCGGCATGGTCTCGTTTTTATATACTGGCAGAATTAACCTTTCTCCTCTTCCTTTTGCTTCTGTTGTGAGTGAGTATGTGTGTGTGTGACTAGAGATTGAGCCAAGGGACACTCTACCTCTGAGATACACCTCCAGCTCCTTTTTATTTTGAAACAGAGTCTTGCTAGGTTACTGAGAGTCTCACTAAGTTGCTGAGGCTGGTCTTGAGCCTGTACTCCTCCCGTTTCAGCCTCCCAAGTCCTGGCATTACAGGCATGTGCCACCAGGCCTGGCTTAACCTTCTTTTTTGAGTATACAGTACCACGTGACAAAGATGAGTACCTGTGACAAAGGGGGGTGACTACTGGGGTCAGATATTTCCAGTTAATAATACCAAAGCTGGGCATGATGGTGCAGGCCTGTAATCCTAGTACTTGGATTGGGTGATCATAGGATCGAGACCAGCCTCAGACAGTAGTGAGACTCTCATTATCCTAGTGAGACCCTGTTTCAAAATAAAACTAAAACAGAGCTGGGAGTGTAGCTTGGAGGTACTTGGGAGGCTGAGACAGGAGAGTCACAGATTCAAGGCCAGCCTCAACAACTTCATGAGACTCTGTTTCAAAATAAAATTTAAAAGGTTGGGGGAGCCAGGCGTAGTAGCGCACACTTGTAATCCCAGCATTTGGGAGGCTGAGAAAGGAGGATCACGGTTCGCGACAGCCTCAGCAACTCTGTGAGACCCTTTTTCAAAATAAAGAATAAAAAATAGAGCTGAGGGTATAGCTCGGAGGTAGAATGCCCCTAGCTTCCATCCCCAGTACTGTAAAAAAAAAAAAAAAATGTGTTGGGGAAACAGATGCGGTGCCACATACCTGTAATCCCAGTACTTGGGAGGCTGAGACAAGAGAATCACAGGTTCAAAGCCAGCCTCAACAATTTAGAGAGAAACCTAGGGAAACTCTGTTTCAAAATTTAAAAAAAAAAAAAAGCACTGGGGGAGTGTAGCTCAGAGGTAGACTACCCTTGGGTTCCTTCCCCAGTGCCATACACACAAACAAAATTAAAATTTTTCATTAAATTAAAATTTTTATTTAGTTTTTAGTTTACTTAAATTAAAAATCCCCTAGTCTCCTCAGCCTGTTAAGCTTTTACTTCACCTTTTTTTTTTTTTTTTTTTTTTTTTTTGTGTGGTACTGGGGTTCCTGGAAACCCTTCTACCTCCGGGCTACACTCCCAGACCTATAAACAGGGTCTCTTAAACCAGCAAGGCTGGCTTTGAACCAGCGCGATCCTCCTGTCTCCGCCTCCCAAACGCAGGGATTACAAGCGTGCACCACCAGGCCCGGCTACTTCACCATTTTTTTATTTCATGGAGAAAGGTTAGTAATAAGTAAGCGATCTTTCAATGAGAAGAATGTCTGTTACCAAGTTCCCGGCACACTTATGTATATTAACAAAGAATAAAAGCAGTCTTAGAATCATCCTGAACTTTAGAGGCCTTTTCTTTGAGATCAAGTAAGAAAGTTCCTCAGAAACGTGAGGCCGCTGATTTTTAGAGTACGTGACTCAAAAACAACATTGGCTGTAGAAGTAAGTAAGAGAAGGCAGGGGGCCTCCGCCTTCCACTTTCACTTCCCCTTCCCTAGCCACTCAGGAAGGGTTTCCTCAGCTGTGACGCAAAGGCCAGAGGGAGGTGAGATTTCATATTGTATTCTTGCAGACTTGCTGAGTGTGTGTGTGTGTGTGTGTGTGTGTGTGTGTGTGTGTGTGTGTGTGGTATTGGGGATTGAACCCAGGGGTATTCTAACTACAAGCTATACCCCAAACCAACCTTCCTTCCTTCTTTCCTTTCTTCCTCTTTCTTCTTCTCTTTCTTTCTTTCTTTCTTTTTGCAGAATTAAGAATTGAACCTAGGGCCATTCTACCTCTGTGCCACCACACCCAGCTGAAACAGAGTCTTAGCCAGGTTTGGTGGCGCAAGCCTGTAATCCCAGCACTTAGAAGGCTGAGACAGGAGGATTGAAGTTTTGAGGGCAGCCTCAGCAATGTAGTGAGACTCTTAGAACATAGTGCAACCCTATTTCAAAGCAAAAAGTAAAAAAGGGCTCGGGTTGTAGCTTGGAGGTAGAATGCTTCTAGGTTCAATTCCTAGTCTTACCAACAAACGAACAAAACAAAAATGTGTTTTCAGGTGAGATGGCACATACAATTCCAATACTCAGGAGACTGAGCTAGGAGGATCACAGGTTTAAACCCAACATACTCTAACTTGGGGAGACCCTGTTTCAAAAAAAAAATAATAATAAGCTAGGCATGGTGGTGAACACTGATAATCCCAGTACTTGGGAACCTGAGACAGGAGGATCACAGGTTTGAGGCCAGTCTCTGCAAGTAGTGAGATGCTCATCAACCTAGCAAGATCTTGCTTCCAAATAAATAAAATCGGCTGGGGGTGTAGCTTAAAGGCAGAATGCCTCTGGGTTCAATCACCGATACCACAAAAATACATACATAAAATAAAGTAATAAAAAGGGCTTGAGTGTAGTTCCGTGGTAGAATGCCCCTGTGTTCAATACCCAATACATTAAAATTTTAAAAATAGGAGCAGGGTATGGTGATACAACTTGTAATCCTGGTATTTGGCAGGCTAAGATGGGGGTTTCACCAACCTCAACAATTTAGAGAGACCCTATTTCAAAATAAGAAATAAGAAATTGTACTCATCCCTGGGTTAATTCCCAGTACCAAAACAGAGAGGGGTGGGAGAGGGAAAGAGAGAGAGAGAGAAAGAGAGAGGGGGAGGGGAAGGAAGGGAAGGAAGGAAGGAAGGAAAGAAGGAAGGAAGGAAAGAAGGAAGGAAGGAAAGAAGAAAGAAAGAAAGAAAGAAAGAAAGAAAGAAAGAAAGAAAGAAAGAAAGAAAGAAAGGAAGGAAGGAAGAAGGAAAGAAAGGAAGGTCTCCAGGATGCAGGGGTTAGACAAAGAGTTCTTAGCTTTGGCACTAAAAAAGAAGGATCCATGACAGGAAAACTGATAGACTGTACTTCCTTAAAACTAAAAAAATTTGTGGGCACAGTGGTGCATGCCTGTAATCCCAGTGATTGGAAGGCTGAGAGGAGGACCGCAGGTTTGAGATCAGCATGTGGTAACAAGAAGACCATGTTTAAAAATAAATAAAATTAAAATGGGTCTGAAAATGTAGCTGAGTGGTAGAATGCTGCTGGGTTCCATCCCCGGTACCACACACATACACCCACACAAGAATATGTTTTAAGAACATAACTTTGCAGTGATATACAGTATGAGATTGCACAATAGACTGAATTGAAGGCTGTTGAAATAATTTAAAGCAAGTCAGCAAATATTTATTGACTCCATAGTATCATTGTGTTGCCTACAGTGATAGATACAAAGATGAACAAAGTCTGCATAGCCCTGGTCCTTAAGTCAAGAACACAAATAATTGTCATATTAGGCAGACAATCAAGAGGATATTTTTTTCTGGTTTTTATACTTTTTCTCTAAGTCTGCTAGAAGAAAGCCTCAAAGTATTTCAGGGTCTTTTTTATTTTAATTTTTTTGTACTGGGGATTGAAACTAGGGGCATTCTACCTATGGGCTACAACCTCAGCCCTATTTTTTATTCTTTATTTTGAAACAGGGTCTCACTATGTTATGGAGGGCCAAACTAAGTAGCTGAGGCTGGCTGTGAACCCAGTCCTCCTGTCTAGGCCTTCCAAGTACCAGAATTATAAATCTTCACCACCACACCCAGCTTCTTCAGAGTCTTAAAAGATGATATCAAGTTGGGATAAAGGTTTTTTGAAACAGTGTTTTCTGGCAAGCATGGTGATACACACCTGTGATTCCAGTACTTGGAAGGCTGAGACAAGAGGATTATAAGTTTGAGGCCAGCTGGGTAACCTGGTAAGACCTTGTCTAAAAAAAAAAAGAAAGAAATAGAAAGGGTGGGATGTAACTTAGTTGGTAGAACTCTCCTGGGCTCAAACTCCAGTAATGGGGATTTTAAAAAGAACTCCTTTTTAGAAAACATGACGACAATATATTTTAGTTCTATGTGGTCCAATATAGTAGCAGCTAACAACGGATAGCTACTGAGCACCTGAGATGTTGCACTTGGAAAAGTCCAAACTGAAATATGCTATAAGTTTAAAGTACACAATAGGATCTGGAAGACAGAAGAAAAGAATCTTATGATTTACTAATTATATATAAAATGATAATATTTTGGATATTATCATTGAGTTGGAAGAAATAGTCTTAAATTAATGTGACTTTTTTTTTTTTACTGTTTAAATATAGCCACCAAAGAGGTTAAAATTGGCTTGCAATAGTTGGGTGTGGTGGCGCATGCTTGTAATCCCAGTACTTGAGAGGTTGAGACAGGAGGATCACGGGTTCGAGGACAGCCTCAGCAAGTAATGAGACTCTCTCATCAACCTAATGAGACCCTGTTTTCAAAATAAAACTAAAATTGGGCTGGGAGCAGCTCAGAGGTCGAATGCCCTTGAGTTCAATCTTCAGTACCCCCACAACACTCAAAATAATAATGTTATCACTTACATTCAGTCAAAACATATTTTGAGTACGTCCTCCTCTATACCAGCTTCTGCCATCTTAAGAAGTGTCTTCTGCCACATCAGCAGTCTCGGGAGTCGGTGACTTTTCCCTTCCTTTCTACTGAATTCAAGGTAGATATGACAATAGCCAGTTATACTTTAGTGACCAACAGCATGACGTCTGGTGCCATGTTGTCTAGATGCTGAGTCCTGCCAATTCCACTTGTTAGCAAGGTGTTCATGGTCTAGGGCGAAGGCATTGTAATACAGAAAAAGGAATATCTACCTCACGGGGTTTTGTGATGATGAAATGTGGACAGCCCCAGCTACTTAGTCCCTTTGCAATTCAGTGAGCACTTATTTCAAAATAAAGAATAAAAAATAGGGCTGGGGGTGTAGCTCAGAGGTAGAATGCCCCTGGGTTCCATACAAAAAAAAAAAAAAAAAAAAGGCTAGAGTGTAGCTTGAAGGTAGAAAGCCCATAAGTTCAAGTCCCAGTACCAAAAAATAAAAGGGATTATTGATCCTGGGCTATTCTACCTCTGAGTTATACCCCCAAACCTATTTTTTATTCTTTATTTTGAAACAGGGTCTCACTAAGTTTCAGAGGGCCTCACTAAGTAGCTGAGGCTGTCCGCGAACCGCGACCCTCCTGTCTCAGCCTCCCAAGTACTGGGATTACAAGCGTGTGCCCCCGCGCCCCGCTTGATCCTGCATTTGAACTTTACAAATAGAATAAAGCTGCTGTGATTTGTCTTCTGCCCTTAACACCGCCTGTGCACCTCCACAACCTCTGTCTCTTCTTTATTTCCCTTGCTATTGATAACAAGCCCCTCTTCCAAAGGGCTGTGCTGATCAACCAGGTCTGGTAGGATGTGAAAAGGATAAATAGTTTGAGGGAAAGATGGCCCCTCTAGGCTGGGGCTCTTTCCCCATGTGTTCCGTTTGTAATGTTTGTGTCACAGGCCCAAATTTTACCACTTTCTTCCATGAAGATCTTGCTTAAGCCTCTTGAAGCCCCAGTTTTCTCGTTCATAGAATGGGGCCATTACTGTTCCCACCGCCTCAAGGTTATTGTTAGAATTAAAGGTTATTGTTAGAAATAATCAGCACAGAGAGTTTCAGGTAGGCAGATGTGGTGGCACATGCCTGTAATCTCAGTACTTGGGAGGCAGAGACAGGAGGAGCAGAGGTTTGAGGCCAGCCTCAGCAACCTAGTGAGAGCCTCAGCAATTTAGTGAAACCCTGTTTCAGAACAATGATTAGCTGGGCGTGGTGGCGCACGCTTGTAATTCCTGCACTTAGAAGGCTGAGACAGGAGGATCGCACGGGTTCAAAGCCAGCCTCAGCTACTTAGTGAGGCTCTCAGCAACTTAGTGAGACCCTGTTTCCAAATAAAATATAAAATAGGTCTGGGAGTATAGCTGGAGGTAGAAAGCCCCTGGGTTCCACCTCCAGTACCACCAAAAAAAAAAAAAAAATTAAAAATTAAAAAAGTTGCATGGAGGTAGAACATCCCTGGTTCAGTCCCAGTACCAAAAAAGATTTTGATGCCTTGTACATTGCCTGGCACAGGAGATGTATAATATCTGTTTGTAATTCATTAAAACACATTCATATTGGTACTTCTGTTTTATATCTGCTGGAAGCCTCCTATTTGGGAGGAAAAATAATAGTTTCAAAGTTCAAAGACAAATGTCTGACAATATTGCCGGGTGCGGTGGCGCACACTTGTAATCCCCGCGCTTGGGAGGCTGAGACAGGAGGATGGCACAGGTTCGACGCCAGCCTCAGCTACTTAGTGAGGCTCTCGGCAACTTAGTGAGACCCTGTTTCCAAATAAAGTATAAAAAAGGTCTGGGAGTATAGCCCGGAGGTAGAAAGCCTCTGGGTTCCACCCCCAGTATCACACACAAAGAAAATGTCTGACAATATGGTTTATATAAAGCACTTTCAACCAATTTTGCTGCAAGTACTTTTCTATAAAGTCTACTGCCAGAGTAGTTCAGCTATCTTTATTTAGTCCAAAAGAAATGCAAAACATGTTCTCTGCGCTGAACACGTGGCTCAGCGGTAGAGTGCCTGGCTAGCATGTGGGAAGTCTTGAGTCGGATCCCTGGCTAACAAAACAAAACAATTGCCAAAAACATCTGCTGTGATGCTCTTCCCGTTGCTCTTTGAAAGCTGGTGGCTCAAACCATTAACTTTCAGCCATTCTTTTAAAATATATGTACCAAAAAGCTATCCGTTTCCCTCTAAGCACGATGTTAGCTGCATCTTCTGTGTATGAGCGGGGCGCTGGGGATTGAGACCATGATTGTTCTATCACCGAGCTACACCCCAGCTTTCTGTTAATTTGAAAAAGGATCTCACTAATTTAATGTGCACTGGCCTCGAACTTGTCAGCCTCCCAAGTGCTAGGATTACAGGCATGCGTACCACCCCCAAATAGCTCAAAATGTGTGTGTGTGTGTGTGTGTGTGTGTGTGTGTGTGTGTGTTACTGGGTTAAACCCAGGGACATTCTGTCTCCAAGTTATACCCCCAGACCTTTTAATTTTTTATTTTGAAACAGTCTCTCAGTAAGTTGCTGAAGCTGGTTTCACACCTATGATCTCCTGTCTCAATTTTCCAAGTACTGGATTACAGGTGTGCATCACCATGACAAGCTTCAAGATATTTTCTAACAATAATGTAAATATATATATATATATATATATATATATATATATATATATATATATATAGTGTGTGTGTGTGTGTGTGTGTGTGGTGCTGGGGGTGGAACTCAGGGGCTTTCTACCTCCAGGCTATACTTCCAGACCTATTTTATATTTTATTTGGAAACAGGGTCTCACTAAGTTGCTGAGAGCCTCACTAAGTAGCTGAGCCTGGCTTCAAACCTATGAAATCCTCCTGTCTCAGCCTCCCAAGTGCTGGAATTACAAGCATGTGCCACCACGCCTGGCTTTGTACTATATATTTTAAAAAGCTAAAAGAAAGGATTTTAAGCTGGGGCATGGCTGTGCATGCTTGTAATCCCAACATTCGGGAGGCTGAGACAGGAGGATTGTGCAGGTTCGAAGCCAGCCTCAGCTAC